>NC_042973.1:58021667-58321667 GCF_901001165.1 Salmo trutta | reverse complement strand
AAGTCCGAAGTCTGAGAAAGCCATTGAAAATGTTGTTTTTGTGCCCAATTAACCATTTCTTCATGGATGTTGATGTGTCTTGCTGGAAGATCCACTTATGGCCAAGTTTCAGCCTCCTAGCAGAGAGGTAACCAGGTTTTGGGCTAAAATATCCTGGTAAAGTTTATTTATTTATTTCATACAGTAATTTTTGCTCATCTTTATCAAGGGTATCAATAACTAGGTGCTTATTTTGATATATAATAATTTGCTTCTTAATCAGAAATACAGATGTGAAGTAGAGGTTAAGTTTGTTTTAAATTTTCATAAAAAATCTGAACTAATCAAACAACACTTGTTACTCTTTGTACGTGTTGATATAATATTCATATTTAATGGAGAGAAAAAAACGTTTCCCTAAACTGCTTTATAATATTATAATTAAATTAAGAAGAAAAAAGTTGTCCCTCCTCAACTGCGTTTCCTCCCTCCAGACAGCAGATGGCGATATGTGTCTTTCAGGCGATGTTTCTAGTGTGACGTGTAATCTAGTGGACGGAACGCTTCTTCAACAACTGCAGCCACCTCGGTAGCTCGCTAGCCAACAAAGTCGTAACTTTCAAGCTGTTTGGACAATTTCGTGGTTTAATTGCCGCTGTGATTTAAACATAGTACTACATTTAATTTAATATTTACGTTGTAAGTCAGCTAGCTGGCTGGTTAAGTTAGCACTAGTCTAGTCGCTAATGCTAACTAGCTATTATCCCCGACCATGAGCTCATTAAGCTACTCTCTAAGAAGAGGTCTGCTGGATGGAGAAAGAAGGTCTAGTTAAAGAGGAGGAGGAAGAGGAGGCTGTTACAATACAAAAACAAGTAGAGGGTGAGGCTGTTACAGTGAAAGAAGAAGAGAAAGACGTTACCGAGAAAGACGCCTTCAGAGAGGAGGAGGATGTTACTGTGAAAGAAGAGGAGGAAGATGCAGTTTTTGGAGTGGAGGATGAAGTGAAAGAAGATGAAGACGTTTTTGGAATGAAGGATGAAGAGGGGGAGATTACTGTCACATTAGAGGAGGACGAAGAAGAGAAGACTGGAGAACTGATTAACACCAGTAAATACAGTGAGTACTATCTTATAAAACAGGGGCATTGATCTGATTAACACCAGTAAATACAGTGAGTACTATCTTATAAAACAGGGACATTGATCTGATTAACACCAGTAAATACAGTGAGTACTATCTAATAAAACAGGGACATTGATCTGATTAACACCAGTAAATACAGTGAGTACTATCTTATAAAACAGGGACATTGATCTGATTAACACCCGTAAATACAGTGAGTACTATCTAATAAAACAGGGACATTGATCTGATTAACACCAGTAAATACAGTGAGTACTATCTTATAAAACAGGGCATTGATCTGATTAACACCAGTAAATACAGTGAGTACTATCTAATAAAACAGGGACATTGATCTGTTTAACACCAGTAAATACAGTGAGTACTATCTTATAAAACAGGGACACAAACTCTGCAGTTGTTGAACTAATGTGTGATTTTTGTACTTGATTTTTTTTTTTACTAAATCTTTTTACTAAATATTCTAGGCCCTCAGTTTCCTGCTCCAGTGAGTTTGGGACAGACACAGCTGTTGGCTTTTTGTGCAAAGCTCCACAACTCATTTGTGGTGGTGCATTAAGACAATCAGAAATACTATCAGACATCCCCAAATGGGCACATTTATAGACCTACATTTGCACACAGGCCAGGTAGATTAATCCTACTTCTATATGTGTAATTAGGTGTGCATCCTTACTCAACATTGACTGGAGTGTTTCAAGCAAAAGACAATTAATAAATTGACAAAACTGACGCATCTTGCTGGGTCAGGTCTGGGTGGTCTGCCAGGGGCCGTTTCATTTAGTATCTGTTTGGGTCGGCATTGAGAATGATTGTATTGTCCCATAGTATGTTGTACCGAAGTTGACCAACTGAAAGGGAGTGTAACTTAATGACTATAATTACTGTTCCCTGTAGGAAAATAAATAAATCCTAAATCATTTCAGTTTGCTAAATCCAGTGGTTCTAACCGAGAGTCACTTTAACTTTATTGACACCCAAATGGATATATTAATGCGGTTCTTCAATAATTACACATAATACTGTAGATGTTTAGTTACAGTCACATGTTCAACTGTCATCAGCTGATCCAGGAAATAATTTTCTAAATGACAGTCACATGACAAACATCACGACATGCAACAACAACCAAAGTGCTTCTTCATTCATTGCTCTGGTAAAGACAATTATGCCGTGCTCCACGTTGGATCCAACATCCCTAACAAATTGATGTTTATAATGTGTTATTGTCTGCTTGATTTACAGTAGGGTCTCGTTAGTCCGTTTGGAAACAGAGATACTTATCTCATAATGTGTAGAGAACTGTTCCTTGGTGGATAGGCTATTGCACAACACACAGAGATATTCTCCTTTATTCAGGACATTTAGAATGACAACACATTACAGAGTAGCCTAGTGGGATTATTCACAAAATGATCTGGTGGTCAGGTTATGAAATGTCATGACAAAGACATTTTAGTTTCCATGTTTCACCTGAAATATTAAATGATTTATAGTCCTAGGTCTATGTTGTTGTTAGGTGATGTTATGGGTCCTACAGTGATATGCAACTTTTCAGGGAAGTTAGGATCCAATATACACAGGCAGTTAGGAAAGCTAAGGCTAGCCTTTTCAAACAGAAATTTCCATCCCGTTGTACAAACTCAAAAAAGTTCTGGGACACTGTAAAGTCCATGGAGAATAAGAGCACCTCCTCCCAGCTGCCCACTGGTCTGAGGCTAGGAAACACTGTCACCACCGATAAATCCACTATAATTGAGAATTTCAATAAGCATTTTTCTACGGCTGGCCATGCTTTCCACCTGGCTACCCCTACCCCGGTCAACTGCCCGGCACCCCCCACAGCCACTCGCCCAGGCCCCCACCATTTCTCCTTCACCCAAATCCAGATAGCAGATGTTCTGATAGAGCTGCGAAATCTGGACCCCTACAAATCAGCGGGCTAGACAATCTGGACCCTCTCTTTCTAAAATTATCTGCCAAAATTGTTGCAACCCCTATTACTAGCCTGTTCAACCTCTCTTTCGTATCACCTGAGATTCCCAAAGATTGGAAAGCAGCTGCGGTCATCCCCCTCTTCAAAGGGGGAGACAATCTAGACCCAAACTGCTACAGATCTATATTTATCTTACCCTGCCTTTCTAAGGTCTTTGAAAGACAAGTTAACAAGCAGATTACCGACCATTTCAAATCCCACCGTACCTTCTCCGCTATGCAATCTGGTTTCTGAGCTGATCATGGGTGCACCTCAGCCACGCTCAAGGTCCTAAACGACATCATAACTGCCATCGATAAGAGACATTACTGTGCAGCCGTATTCATCGACCTGGCCAATGCTTTCGACTCCGTCAATCACCACATTCTTATTGGCAGACTAAACAGCCTTGGTTTCTCAAATGACTGCCTCGCCTGGTTTACCAACTACTTCTCTGACAGAGTTCAGTGTGTCAAATCAGAGGGCCTGTTGTCCAGACCTCTGGCAGTCTCTATTGGGGTGCCACAGGGTTCAATTCTCAGGCCGACTCTCTTCTCTGTATACATCAATGATGTCGCTCTTGCTGCTGGTGATTCTTTGATCCACCTCTACGCAGACGACACCATTCTATATACTTCTGGCCCTTCTTTGGACACTGTCTTAACTAACCTCCAGATGAGCTTCAATGCCATATAACTCTCCTTCCATTGCCTCCAACTGCTCTTAAATGCATGTAAAACTAAATGCATGCTCTTCAACCGGTCGCTGCCCGCACCTGCCCGCCCGTCCAGCATCACTACTCTGGACGGTTCTGACTTAGAATATGTGGACACAGAGATTCCTGTTGAACACTGTCGCTTTAACTACCTTATTTTCTCAATAACAGTCTCTCTCCTTCACTTCATCCCTCTCTCCCCTTCTCCCTAAATCCTCTAGGTTATATCAGCTGTGTCGGTGAACCCCTCCTGCATCTGAACTGGCTACATAGAGGGCACAGCATGATCAGAGTTGAGAGGTCACTTGGTCAGGTCAACAGGAAGTATTATTAAAGAGATGCTTTACATTGAAATACAGACAGAGATGCAGTAGTCCCAGAGTTAATGATCACAGGTCAGTTTATATTATACAGGAAGTATTATTAAAGAGATGCTTTACATTGAAACACAGAGAGAGATGCAGTAGTCCCAGAGTTAATGACCCAAGGTCAGTTTATATTATACAGGAAGTATTATTAAAGAGATGCTTTACATTGAAATACAGAGAGAGATGCAGTAGTCCCAGAGTTAATGATCCAAGGTCAGTTTTGCATTTCACCTCCTGATTGATGACTAACAATGTCAGAATAAAAACTAAAAACACAAGGCTTAAACATGCTCTCTCTCTCCATCTGTCTCTTGTCTGCAGATATGTTTTGATGTGAGAGGATGCCAAACCCCAGTCCCATCATTATGTAATTGTGATTAACTGAGAGAATATTTATAGCACTGTGATTCATTAATCATGTGCTGCCTTCCCTGCTCCTATGTGCTTACCTCTTTCCCTTTCTGTCTTTTACACCTCTCTCACCACCTCCTCTTTCTTCCTCTGTTTTTATAATGCACAACAGATGTGCATTGAAGGACAGATTAAACTTGTATTTATAACACTTGGTTAATGAGCTTTTCAATAAAGCGTTTCACATTCTCTACTGGTTGAAGTGTAATGTGATGAAATACTCCACCTATCCTGTGTTTATCAGATCAATGCAGATGAAGGGCATTAGATGTTGAGATGAACCAGTGTTAGAGTATTTACATGATGCATAGGAAGTGTAGTGTTCTGTTTTTATCATATTTCTGAATATATGAATTAACTAGTTAAATCCTGTTTCTAGTCTATTAGTTACAATGTGTAACCATTGATGTCCCAGGACCAAGATTGGTAAACACTGTTGAAGTGTATAATTGTAATCCATACATGCAGACACAGCGTCATTCAAAGACTGGAATTTGATACTCCTGGTATTGGATATGACTGAAAAATAATCTCAAAGACATTCATACCTAAACTGCACCTTTATTTGCCAAGGTAGAGTACATGATCAGTGAATATATTAAATGTACAGGCTACAATGTGGGGATCTCATGCATGGTAATAACTACATGTATATACGACTTGCATCCTTGGCACAACATGATATTATATTCTGCTCAATCCATAGGCTTCATTAATGTCATTCAGGCTGTTTTGAAGTTGATACAACTGGCTATGATAGCTGAGGTTCATAGGTTCTGAACTAATATGTATAGCAAACGTTTGGGTCCATACACAGATCGGCTAGATAGCTAGCTACACATCCATAGGCATACAGGTATTTTAATCATCCACTGCACAATATGCAAGAACATAGCTAGCTACGTTATTTCATCTATCTGCATGGCAAATATCAGCAAGGCAAGCTTACACAATTGTACATTCAATTTGCAGTAAATTCTTCAGCTAGCTAGATTCTATACATCCACTGTTTCACAAAACGACAGCCTGGTTTGCTGGTTGTTTCAGGAGTCCCTAAAACAACCAGAATGACAATTTCATACTCATGTCACAACACCCATAAAGCTAGTCAGCTAGCTGGCTAATGTTAGCTAGTCAGCTAGCTGGCTAATGTTAGCTAGTCAGCTAGTTGGTCAATGTTAGCTCGTCAGCTAGCTGGCTAATGTTAGCTAGTCAGCTAGCTGGCTAATGTTAGCTAGTCAGCTAGCTGGCTAATGTTAGCTAGTCAGCTAGCTGGCTAATGTTAGCTAGTCAGGTAGCTTGCTAAATCGCGATTTTCGTAAATTAACTGATCCAGTTCAGTTCTGTGTAGGGGTACCCCTCTCTCCTAGTATTTCTGTCCGCCATCTTTGATCCAGTTCAGTTCTGTGTAGGGGTACCCCTCTCTCCTAGTATTTCTGTCCGCCATCTTTGATCCAGTTCAGTTCTGTGTAGGGGTACCCCTCTCTCCTAGTATTTCTGTCCTCCATCTTTGATCCAGATCAGTTCTGTGTAGGGGTACCCCTCTCTCCTAGTATTTCTGTCCTCCATCTTTGATCCAGTTCAGTTCTGTGTAGGGGTACCCCTCTCTCCTAGTATTTCTGTCCGCCATCTTTGATCCAGATCAGTTCTGTGTAGGGGTACCCCTCTCTCCTAGTATTTCTGTCCGCCATCTTTGATCCAGATCAGTTCTGTGTAGGGGTACCCCTCTCTCCTAGTATTTCTGTCCGCCATCTTTGATCCAGTTCAGTTATGTGTAGGGGTACCCCTCTCTCCTAGTATTTCTGTCCGCCATCTTTGATCCAGTTCAGTTCTGTGTAGGGGTACCCCTCTCTCCTAGTATTTCTGTCCGCCATCTTAGATCCAGATCAGTTCTGTGTAGGGGTACCCCTCTCTCCTAGTATTGCTGAAGAAAGTCTAACAGTCACTAGTGCAGCAGCAGCCTCCCTTGGTCCTAGTGCCGACCATGTAAGAAGTTTAAGAAGCGATGGAACGGTTGACGAAAAAAAATAAATCACAGAAAAAATATATTGACTGATATTGATTTATTTAGGGGGGGGGGGGCTAATGAACATTTTACTACCAGCGATGTCCCTTATTCCTACCCTTATAAAATAAAATAAACATTTTACTCAACTGCGTTACCCACTCCAGTCAGCAGATGGCGGTCTGGGAATTTAAGGCGATGCTGTTGGTGTGACGTATAATCTAGTGGACGGAACTCTTCTTTCAACAGTAGCAACAGTTATTCAGCCACCTTGGTAGCTTGCTAGACAAAATAGCCGAAACAATAAAGCTCTTTAGACGTTTTCGAGTATATTAGCAACTGTGTTTTAAAACCACTTATGTCGTCTAGTTAGTTATCAGATTTAATTTCATATTTACGGTGTTGTTGTTACTAGTCAGCTAGCATTAGCATAGCTAACATCCCTGACCATGAGTTCACTAAGCTACTCTCCTGCTAAAGAAAATGAGGATATCACAGTAAAACAAGAAGTAGAGGGTGAGGCCGTTACTGTGAAAGAAGAAAAAGACGCGTTCAGAGTGAAAGAGGAGGAGGATGTTACAGTAAAAGAAGAGGAGGATGCAGTTTTTGGAGTGAAAAAGGAAGAGGGGGAGATCACTGTCACATTGGAGGAAGACGAGGATGAAACTGGACATGACTGTTACATTGATAAAGGAGGAAACTGGACATCTGGGCCCGGTTTCCCAAACACATCTTAAGGCGTCCAATGGTTCTAACGGTGAACTTAGACATAAGACCTGTTCCCTGATTAACACTAGTAAGTACTGTCTTAAATACAGAGGCACAAACTCTGCAGTTGTTGAACTGATGTTTGGTGTTAAATCGGAAATCTGAAATTGCTACATCCATATTGTGACTTTTATATTAGTTATTTATAACCATTGATTCTTGAAGAATATAACACATGCCTCATGAGCTTAGTTCAACTGTAGTACCCCATCAGAACCCCAAATAAGCTTTTTTTTTACTCCAATGTTTAGAAATGTAAACCAACACTGTATAGCCTCAACATGGTTAAAACTATAATGTTGATATCATGGATGGTCAGTCCTTGCATCCATAGGTCTGTCTATGAATTTTGAAAGTAGTTACATTTCTCCAGCCCCATAGTCATCTTATAACCAAAACAGTGGAGGAATGACAGATTTGTTATTGTTTGAACTGCAGATTGCTGGGTTGTGTGGGTTTTTTAAACAGCAACAAAATGGCTGCCCAGAGGCTTGGTTTGGTAAACAGCTGAGGGATGGGGGAAGGAGAAGTGTAACCACTCTCAAATTCATAGAGAAAGCTATTGTAGCAACCGTAACCAAACACCTAGCGACCTCTTCAAGAAGTTCAGACATCTTGGCGTAACAGTTATAAGGTGTTGGCTTGACATTTACTGGACCCAGGTTTGCGTTCAGCTCAGGGCAACCCCCTGAATTCACTACACTATGAATACAAGGACTGGCCATCCATGATGTCATAATGATAGTTTAACCAGGTTTCTAGGCTATATAGTATATTCTAGAATTCATCCATGATGTCATAATGATAGTTTAACCAGGTTTCTAGGCAATATAGTATATTCTAAAATTCATCCATGATGTCATAATGATAGTTTAACCAGGTTTCTAGGGTATATAGTATATTCTAGAATTCATCCATGATGTCATAATGATAGTTTAACCAGGTTTCTAGGGTATATAGTATATTCTAGAATTCATCCATGATGTCATAATGATAGTTTAACCAGGTTTCTAGGCTATATAGTATCTTCTAGAATTCATCCATGATGTCATAATGATAGTTTAACCAGGTTTCTAGGCTATATAGTATATTCTAGAATTCATCCCTGATGTCCTAATGATAGTTTAACCAGGTTTCTAGGCTATATGGTATATTCTATAAATACCCGTGTAGATTTCCTGTGGGGGGCAAATTATTACAGCTGTTGATAAGTCATTGTATAATATTCAGCCAATTTTTTTTCATGCCAATACACGAAAGGCGAAACATACCTAGATTCAATAACATTCATGAATTGGTTTGAAACCTTTCTTTTAAACCCTTCTCAAAGTTGGTCCCGTGATGGATTTGTGAAAAACGGTTTGTCAAAAAACACTTATTTATTTAAATGTAACCTTTATTTAACTAGGCAAGTCAGTTAAGATTAAGAACAAATTCTTATTTCCAATGATGGCCTACCGCCGGACGACGCTGGGCCAATTGTGCACCATCCTATGGGACTCCCAATCACGGCCGGTTTTGATACAGCCTGTAGTGACGCCGCAAGCACAGAGATAAAATGTCTTAGACCGCTATGCCACTCGGGAGCCCCAAAATCATGTTCTAGTGCTGTCCCCAACTAAAATAAATCTTGGTCAACCAAGAGTCATCTGTTCTTTCTATCAATCGCTCCATGTGTTTTAATAAAATCAACTGTATGTACGTAACTTGTCTGATGCTTTAAGATAGGTGGGACGTTATTACATCCGGTGTAATGGCAGAGAGCCAAATTCAAATGAAATTACTATAAATATTAAACTTTCATGAAATCACAAGTGCAATACATCAAAATAAAGCTTAACTTGTTGTTAATCCAGCCAAGGTGTCAGATTTCAAAAAGGCTTTACGGCGAAAGCATACCATGCGATTATGTTAGGACACCGCCTAACCACAAAAAGCCATAGACATTTTCCAGCCAAGGAGAGGAGTCACAAAAATCAGAAATAGCTTTTAAATTAATCACTGACCTTTGATCTTCATCTGGTTGCACTCCCAGGACTCCATGTTACACAATACATGTTTGTTTTGTTCGATAAAGTTCATCTTTATATCCAAAAACCTCAGTTTAAATTGGCGCGTTATGTTCAGTAATGCATTGTCTCAAAAACATCCGGTCAAGTTGCAGAGAGCCAAATCAAATTACAGAAATACTCATCATAAACATTGAAAGATACAAGTGTTATATCAAATCAAATTTATTTATATAGCCCTTCGTATATCAGCTGAAATCTCAAAGTGCTGTACAGAAACCCAGCCTAAAACCCCAAACAGCAAGCAATGCATGTGAAAGAAGCACGGTGGCTAGGAAAAACTCCCTAGGAAAAACTCCCTAGAAAGGCCAAAAACCTAGGAAGAAACCCAGAGAGGAACCAGGCTATGAGGGGTGGCCAGTCCTCTTCTGGCTGTACCAGGTGGATATTATAACAGAACATGGTCAAGATGTTAAAATGTTCATAAATGACCAGCATGGTCAAATAATAATAATCATAGTAGTTGTCGAGGGTGCAACAAGCACGTCCGGTGAACAGGTCAGGGTTCCGTAGCCGCAGGCAGAACAGTTGAAACTGGAGCAGCAGCATGGCCAGGTGGACTGGGGACAGCAAGGAGTCATCATGCCAGGTAGTCCCGAGGCATGGTCCTAGGGCTCAGGTCCTCTGAGAGAAAGAAAGAAAGAGAGAACTAGAGAGAGCATATTTAAATTCACACAGGACACCGGATAAGACAAGAGAATACTCCAGATGTAACAGACTGACCCTAGCCCCCCAACACATAAACTACTGCAGCATAAATACTGGAGGCTGAGACAGGAGGGATCAGAAGACACTGTGGCCCCATCCGATGATACCCCCGGACAGGGCCAAACAGGCAGGATATAACCCCACCCACTTTGCCAAAGCACAGGCCCCACACCATTAGAGGGATGTCTACAACCACCAACTTACCGTCCGAAGACAAGGCCGAGTATAGCCCACAAAAATCTCCGCCATGGCACAACCCAAGGGGGGGGGCGCCAACCCAGACAGGAAGACCACGTCAGTGACTCAACCCACTCAAGTGACGCACCCCTCCCATGGACGGCATGGAAGAACACCAGTAAGTCAGTGACTCAGCCCCTGTAATAGGGTTAGAGGCAGAGAATCCCAGTGGAAAGAGGAGAACCGGCAAGGCAGAGACAGCAAGGGCGGTTCGTTGCTCCAGCCTTTCCGTTCACCTTCACACTCCTGGGCCAGACTATACTTAATCATAGGACCTACTGAAGAGATAAGTCTTCAGTAAAGACTTAAAGGTTGAGACTGAGTCTGCGTCTCTCACATGGGTAGGCAGACCATTCCATAAAAATGAAGCTCTATAGGAGAAAGCCCTACCTCCAGCCGTTTGCTTAGAAATTCTAGGGACAATTAGGAGGCCTGCGTCTTGTGACCGTAGCGTACGTGTAGGTATGTACGGCAGGACCAAATCGGAAAGATAGGTAGGAGCAAACCCATGTAATGCTTTGTAGGTTAGCAGTAAAACCTGAAAACAGCCCTTGCCTTAACAGGAAGCCAGTGTAGGGAGGCTAGCACTGGAGTAATATGATCAAATGTTTTGGTTCTAGTCAGGTATCTTGCAGCCGTATTTAGCACTAACTGAAGTTTGTTTAGTGCTTTATCCGGGTAGCCGGAAAGTAGAGCATTGCAGTAGTCCAGCCTAGAAGTAACAAAAGCATGGATTAATTTTATGCGTCATTTTTGGACAGAAAGTTTCTGATTTTTGCAATGTTACGTAGATGGAAAAAAGCTGTCCTTGAAACAGTCTTGATATGTTCTTCAAAAGAGAGATCAGGGTCCAGAGTAACGCCGAGGTCCTTCACAGTTTTATTTGAGACGACTGTACAACCATCCAGATTAATTGTCAGATTGAACAATACATAGGCTTAAACTACAAACTTGAGAATTCCCACTTCCTGGTTGGATTTTTCTCAGGTTTTTGCCTGCCATACGAGTTCTGTTATACTCACAGACATTATTTTAACAGTTTTGGAAACTTTAGAGTGTTTTCTATCCATATCTACTAATAATATGCATATTCTGGTTCCTGGGCCCGAGTAGCAGGCCGTTTAATTTGGGTACGTTTTTCGTCCGGCCGTGAAAATACTGCCCCCTACCCAAGAGAGGTTAATGCAACTGCTGTGTCAGATTTCAAAAAAGCTTTACGGCTAAAGCAAATTTTGCAATAATCTGAGTACAGCGCTCAGATATCAAAACAAGCCTTACAGATACCCGCCATTTGAGTCAACAGAAATGACAAAAATTACATTATAAATATTCACTTACCTTTGATGATCTTCATCGGAATGCACTCCCAGGTATCCCAGTTCCAGAATAAATGTTTGTTTTGTTCGATAAAGTCCATTTATGTCCAAATACCTCCTTTTTGTTCTCGCGTTTAGTTCAGTACTCCAAATGCAGGAAGCGCGTGCAAAATGTCACGACGAAAAGTAAAAAAAAATTATATTTACGTTTGTAGAAACATGTCAAACAATGTATAGCATCAATCTTTAGGATGTTTTTAACATAAATCTTCAGTAATATTCCAACCGGACAATTCCAATGTCTTCAAAAAAGAAAAGGAACACAGCTGACTCTCACGGGAGCGTGCGCCACTGAACTCATGTCATTCTCTCACTCATCTACTTCCAGGAGCTCTTATTCTCTCCCTATTCACAGTAGAAGCATGAAACAACGTTCTAAAGACTGTTGACATCTAGTGGAAGCCTTAGGAAGTGCAAAATGAACCCTAAGTCACTGTATACTGTATAGGCAATCACTTGAAAAACTACAAACCTCAGATTTCCACACTTCCTAGTTGGATTTTTCTCAGGTTTTTGCCTGCCATATGAGTTCTGTTATACTCACAGACATCATTCAAACAGTTCTAGAAACTGCAGAGTGTTTTCTATCCAGATCTACTAATAATATGCATATCCTACCTTCTGAGCCTGAGTAGCAGGCAGTTTACTACGGGCACGCCTTTCATCCTGCCCATAAGAAGTTAAGACAATTGTCAAATAATTTTAACATTCATTACAGAAGTCAATTGTTGTATAACATCATGGCTAGCTGTTGGCATCACCTTTTACAGTGGATTACCGCTGTTGTGGGCCTTTAATCATCTGTCTGACTTTGTTGTTCACACAGGAGAGATACTTAACTATCGTGGATCCTCTGGGGAGCCTCAACAACCTCATGATGCTGACAAGGCAGAGAAGAGTGTCTCCAGACCAGAACACCTCAAGAAAAACCTGCAGAGATCCACAGGGAAGAGAAGTCAGTGCTGCTCTGACTGTGGGAAAAGATTCACCTCATCAGGCATTAAAATTCATCAGAGAACACACACAGGAGAGAAATCTTATAGCTGTGATCAATGTGGGAAGAGTTTTGGTCGATCTGAAAAGCTGACAGTGCACCAGAGAATACACACAGGAGAGAAATCTTATAGCTGTGATCAATGTGGGAAGAGTTTTGGTCAATCTGGCTCTCTGACTCAACACCAGAGAATACATACAGAAGAGAAATCTTATAGCTGTGGTCAATGTGGGAAGAGTTTTGGTCGATCTGGCTCTCTGACTCTACACAAGAGAACACACACAGGAGAGAAACCTTATAGCTGTGGTCAATGTGGGAAGAGTTTTACTACATCTAGCACTCTGACTCTACACCAGAGAACACACACAGGAGAGAAACCTTATAGCTGTGATCAATGTGGGAAGAGTTTTGGTCAATCTGGCCATCTGGTATCACACCAGAGAACACACACAGGAAAGAGAACTTACAGCTGTGATCGATGTGGGAAGAGTTTTGGTCGATCTGGAGAGCTGACAGTGCACCAGAGAACACACACAGGAGAGAAATCTTATAGCTGTGGTCAATGTGGGAAGAGTTTTGGTCAATCTGGAGAGCTGACAGTGCACCAGAGAACACACACAGGAGAGAAACCTTATAGCTGTGGTCAATGTGGGAAGAGTTTTTCTCGATCTGGCTCTCTGACTCTACACAAGAGAATACACACAGGAGAGAAACCTTATAGCTGTGATCAGTGTGACAAGAGATACTTTGATAAAAGATCTCTGATCAAACATCAGAAAATACATGGAGTTATTTCATGATATCAATGAAAAAATGTCACAATATAGAATGTTTTTAACATTGTAGCAGGAGTATTTTAAGGAATTTCACAATGTAGAACCCTAAAGGTTTGCCCCATTCAATTGATTTCAGCGTGATGTGGATATTAGCCTCAGGGGAAAATTCCAGGCTCTGAATTGAAAGAGAACTATTTATGTGATTTAACAAAAAGTGACTAACAAAAAAAGAGTTGTGTTACACTTACCACGTTGGTGACCCACTTGAATCACAATGTAACACTTCAAAATGTAGCGATCTGTTTTCTACAAATTGTCCTCTAACCAGTGATGTACACATTATTCCCAGATTCCGTGTGGTTTATAAGCTGTTAGTTTTAACAGGACGTTCAACCTCATCTCCCTCCTCTCGCACAACCTGATTTCCCCCCTAATTGATATCAGTGATTTATTGCTACTTGTCAAAACAACAGCGTTTTTGGTGCTTGTGCAGTTTATAAGGTGCTTGTTTAAAAAAATACAAGTAATATGATTATTGTGGCAGATGTTTGTGTATATAGCACATTTTATGTTTAGATTTGGACATGTTAAAACTGTGTTTTGACATTAGGGCTATCCTACCTAGCAAAATGTCATTGAAAAGACATTGAAAATAAGACTATGCAATCAAATATTTCATATTTACAACTCATGTAACATTTAGTATTGATAATTACTGATGCAACCAACTGACAATTTTTGGTTTAATTATATTGACATTGTTGCCCTGCTTTTAGAATATCATGGTTCATTCTCAGATGTGCCAACCCAAATGTACTAAAGCATGACATTGGGGACTGGGCCCTGATCCAACAACATGCCTATCTAGTGAACCCTGAAAAGAGAGAGAAGCTCTGCAGTGAGGTGGAAAGTTACTACGGATATTGCCAGAGTTTCCTCTTGAAATCAGACATGTCCGTGGTAAGGACAACTTGGTTTCTGATTGTCTGAAGGTTGGGCAGTTAAAAAGTTTTGTGTTTAGCCATTGCTTTGTTATGGATCACAATTTATTTTCACTGCACCTTTTTCCTGTATTGGAGATGAGTTTTGTTTGGGCTCATTCCAAGGGGACGAGAGTTCTAGAAGCTAGTGAGTTTTAGGATTCTATAGAAAGAAAAAGGAGAGAAATAATACTATTGTATATTATCATTTAAAAATGTTTTTTTCTTGTTTTTAATTGTAGACAGCCAGTAGACACCATGTTTATATTGTAGAAGGTGAAGCTTTGTAGTTGATTATAATATGAAATGGAAGTTTTCTGTTGGTGGTGAGCAAACTTGTCCAACAAAAGCATAGGATATATTTGTTGTATTAAGGGGGAAGGTGTTACAGGCTTTGTTTTTCCATTTTATGTTTTGAGGTTGGACTTTAGCACGTATAGCTTGTTAGCATGTATAGCTCGTTAGCACGTAGGACGCACTGATTGGTGTCACCTCGTTAGTCAGTATGTGTTACACCTGTGCTGGCTTGTCCATCTCGTTAGTGGGAAGGTGTTTCACCTGAGCTGGTCCAGGTTCTATTTAAGAGTGTCTGGTCCAGTGCTCCAGTTGTCTTGATAGATGTGGAGAGTCAACACCTTTAGTTGCTCCACCTTTTTGGTTTGCTTCCTGTCTTTAAGTTTGGTGTGGGTTTTTCTTCTGTTTGCCTCTTCTTGGGCAGATTTAGTGGGTCTCATGGTGGGTGTCTTTTAGGTCCCAGTTGTTGTTACTAGTCAACTTTCAGTGGACACCCCCATAGTGTCTTTCAGAGGCCCTCCTGTTTAGTTGTGGTTGTTGTCAGTGACTCTTTGTTAGTTCCCTTTTCTATTTAAGGGACATTTCTGGTTTCCTGCTGGGGAACATAACAACAAACAATGTAGTAAAACAAGCTTATATTTTGGGTTGGATGTTGCATCATATATGCATCAATGAATTGTTAATATTTGAATCAATGTCGTTTCCTTCGAATGCTCATTACTCTTTCAGTTATTCTTCTGTTTTTATCCTCTTATGTTTGTATAGTACATTTTTGTTAATTTTCATTTTTGTGTTTTTTCCTGTGAAGCCATTGTGTTGCATCCATGTCTGAAATGTGCTGTATAAATAAAGCTTGATTTGATTTGAACATGACCCACCAATCAACAGACTCTTGGTCTAAGTGTAAATTCAGTATATCTCCCACTATGTCAAATAGTGCATGGTATGTAAGTTTATCACTTTTCAACCAATCCAGTGCATTCGTTGACAATGAACAATATGTCAATGGATTCAACTACTGAAACAAACAAATGGATCAAACAGATCAATCCCACAGATCAATCCCACATTTCCAGCCTGCTGAAGGCGTGGTGGAGTGGTAAACACCACCCCCGGCTCTACCAGGGGCTTGAGGTGGTCTCCCACAGCTCTGCTTATGTCATGTTCTGTGGCCTTGCTGTTCCATTTCTTGACTGTCCCTGCAACACAGAAAGAAAAACCTTTAGTCATATATCAAACACTCAAAGTTATGGATATGGAGCATCTATGGCCTCAGTTACACCTGGCACCTAAATGTGACTTCTGTCATCCGATCACTCCAAGTTGCATTTGGTTCAGATCTACCAGGATGGGCCTTTGACAGTCTGGATGCAGTCAGGCCACCAAATATGCATCAGCAATGTAAAGAGATGGGGTGAATGAGTGGGGAAAGGTACATTTTACACAAATTACCTTCATAATATCAAAGAACAAAATGTGTGTGCCTGAGGGGAAATTAACTTTCATACAGACGAAAGGGGTGAGAAATTACACCAAGATCAGTGGACAATTTGCACTAATGTAAATAAACATGGATGATGGAACATATTACCTTTTGCTTATGCGATGAACCGCTAAGAGGACATAAATATTTACCATCTAAACCATGTGTGACCTCTCACCTCTCTGGCTGTAGAAGTGTTCTTCCTAACCAGTCCCTCAACAGCTCTCTGACTGAGCTCCACCCTCACTGGGTCTTCAGAGGAGAGGAAGGCTGAGGAGGGATGGAAGGATGAATGGATCAGTCAGTCAATAAAGTGTAGAGCTGCTGTCTATGCTGTCTGATAAAATCACTATTTTAGTAGTTTATTAAAGTAAATAAGGCTTTATGACTGCTGAATACCAACTATCAATCACTTAGATCATGTATTTTCAGGTAGAGATACATCCTTGGGACGTCCCTAGCCCGTTGAAGTTGACATTTAAAATGGTTAAGGTAGGGTTTAGGGTAGGGATGTCCCAAGGATCCCAGATAGCATTGACCATTGTGCATTCTTCAGTCTCTTTTACATAGCAGGTGATGGGTTCTGACTTCTGAACTTGAAAATATTAAATATCCTTATTTTGTGAAATTGAATGAAACAATAATGTATGTTGATGCTAATATGATGTACAATATTCCATGATGTTTCTATATGATAACAATACAGTAATATATTTAATATGCCATAAACTACAGTTTCACTAATTCATTTTAATTAACTTAATCATTATGACACAGCCCTCACTATTGTCATTGGTTGCACTAACTGCACTGTTTGTCCACATAACCTGGTTCCAGTATTCATGACATCACCCTGAGGAAGGCACAGTGATGCTGAAACGTTGGTAAATACCCATTATCACAACAGGCTTTCTTTATTTTGATAGTTTATAGTTTATTCGCTGTTAGTCAGCACCTCCACACAAACTATTTTTCTGGGTGTGAGCCAGCTCATGTTTTTTAAGTGTAGGTAACAACACATCTGCCACGCTGATCCTTAACACAGGGGCCCCTCTGGGGTGCGTGCTCAGCCCCCTCCTGTACTCCCTGTTCACTCATGACTGCACGGCCAGGCACGACTCCAACACCATCATTAAGTTTGCCGATGCCACAAGAGTGGTAGGCCTGATCACCAACAATGACGAGACAGCCTATAGGGAGGAGGTCAGAGACCTGGCCGGGTGGTGCCAGGAAAACAACCTCTCCCTCAAAGTGATCAAGACAAAGGAGATGATTGTGGACTACAGGAAAAGGAAGACTGATCACGCCCCCATTCTCATCGACGGGGCTGTAGTGGAGCAGGTTGAGAGCTTCAAGTTCCTTGGTGTCCACATCACTAACAAACTATCATGGTCCAAGCACACCAAGACAGTCTTGAAGAGGGCATGACAAAACCTATTCCCCCTCAGGAGACTGAAAAGATTTAGCATGGGTCCTCAGATCCTCAAAAGGTTCTACAGCTGCACCATCGAGAGCATCCTGACTGGTTACATCCCTGCCTGGTATGGCAACTGCTCTGCCTCCGACCGCAAGACACTACAGAGGGTAGTGCGTACAGCCCAGTACATCACTGGGGCCAAGCTTCCTGCCATCCAATGCCTCTTTACCAGGCGGTGTCAGAGGAAGGGCCCCCCCCCACTCTCTGTTATCATCTATGCATAGTCACTTTAATAACTCTACCTACATGTACATATTCACCGTCTCACCTACTACTGTATTGGAGCAGCAGCAGCTGACTGCCCAGTTCAACATCAGTTCACCGTCTCACCTCATACTGTATTGGAGCAGCAGCAGCTGACTGCCCAGTTCAACATCAGTTCACCGTCTCACCTACTACTGTATTGGAGCAGCAGCAGCTGACTGCCCAGTTCAACATCAGTTCACCGTCTCACCTCATACTGTATTGGAGCAGCAGCAGCTGACTGACCAGTTCAACATCAGTTCAACGTCTCACCTCATACTGTATTGGAGCAGCAGCAGCTGACTTGATCGTTGATGTTAATCATCATGTTTGAATCTGAGAGTAAATAGAGCCGACTACAACTCTAAAAATGAAGGGTTCAACTGGAGTTGTTCTCAGATCCCCTAAGAACCGTAGAGTTCTTGGTCAATGAAAAACAGCCCCAAAAGGTTCTTCAAAGAACTTGTTAGAAGGTGGGTTCATCGAGGAACCTCCGTTGTTGCTGGACTTCTTCCGGGAACTTCGCAAGTTGATGATGTTTGGCTCTGAATATGTCTCGAAATCATTTATTATAATAATATAACATACTAATAATGAATAACGAAGACAATGATGGTTTTCTGTGAATATCTTCCATAACGTTACTATAGTTAATGAACGTAAATATTAGAAAGCCGGGTTTGACCGTCGGCGTTGTATGAGCTACAGTACAGTACCGTTAGCTAGCTAGCTAACGTTATGTCCTAACTAGGCACAACTAGGTTTGGATTATTTCCTCAACTATATTCTTTACCATATATTGTATATCGTTTCCATAAAGTCAACATGGCTTTACACTCATTAACGTAAGTTTCCAATCTAGAGCAGTTCTCACTTTTGTGATAATGAACTAGCTAACGTTAGCTTCGTTAACTAACTAACTAACTAACTAACTAACTAACTAAGGATGGTGATCTGTCCTGCTTCTCACCTCATCTACCCCCCCCCCCCCCCCCAAACAATTGTTTTATTTCAATCGTAGTACCTGGACGTTTTATAGTTACATCGTTAGGGTAACATAACCTAAAGTGGACACACTCCCATCAGTTTCTGAGACAACTGGCCAGACTTTGTAGACTGTTTAATAATGCTTAAACCTCATCTTTATCAAATTATCCATTAAAAGATACCAACTCAAAACCTACGTTCGTCTACATATGGGTTGTTTAAATGGTATCTAATTATATTCCCAGTATTACTTCATCAAATCTTTAGTAATCATTATACACACATACAATTCATCATATTTTCATATATTCACAGAATCCATAGAATACGTAAGAAATTCTCAGGTAGTCACGACAACCATTCCATTTGCTTTTTCAAGGACTCTCCACAGCTACGAAGCATCTCTCCAAACATACTCCCAGCAGAACCAAAAATAAACTTTTGTTTCCCGGACAATGACCGGATCGTCAACGGTTCTCTAACCTCCCAGAGACCGCGGCAAAATCAAGCCTCCCAGAAACTACAGACCTTCTGCTGCTTTCTAAAATATCATCCCCCTCTCAATACCACCCCGTGATCTTCTATGATGGCAGTGAAGGAACGGAACCCCAAGATAACGTTAGTTGGTAGAGCATGGTGTTTGCAACGCCAGCATGGTGTGTGCAACGCCAGGGTTGTGGGTTCGATTCCCACGGGGGGCCAGTACAAAAAAAACAAAATGTATGAAATGTATGCATTCACTACTGTAAGTCGCTCTGGATAAGAAGATCTGCTAAATGACTAAAATGTAAAATGTATCCACATGTCAATCATCTGATTAAGCATATTTCTATATGAAGAACTATAGATCTCTGTGAGGAACTATAGATCTCTAGGAGGAACTATAGATCTCTGTGAGGAACTATAGATCTCTAGGAGGAACTATAGATCTCTAAGAGGAACTATAGATCTCTAGGAGGAACTATAGATCTCTAGGAGGAACTATAGATCTCTGTTACTATCCAAACATCAGATTAAGATTCAGTCACACAACTCTCATATCACAGTCACACAACTCTCATACCACAGTCACACAACTCCCATATCACAGTCACACAACTCTCATATCACAGTCACACAACTCACATACCACAGTCACACAACTCCCATATCACAGTCACACAACTCCCATATCATAGTCACAACTCTCATACCACAGTCACACAACTCTCATATCACAGTCACACAACTCTCATATCACAGTCACACAATGCTATTCCCAAACATACCTAATCAATTAGTTGTTTTTCAACAATATTTTAACCTGCAGGAATATTTTCACATTTCTATCTCATGCTCATCTATACTCGGCTCGCTGCCTCTCAGATCAAAGATGGGTTCATCTGCTCCGTTACCGAAGTGTGGTCTCACTGAGATCCCAAATTAGAGGGATCCCTGGTGCACCATTTACCCAGGTCATCAGGAGCGGTCACCAAGTGAAGATTCACATCCCCATCGCCAAATGTGGTTGTTAAGTTTGTCTCATTTCATTTTAAAGAAATTATCACACAAGTCAGAGTTATTCTTAAACTAAATCTTTATTCACTTATAAGGGAGCAGGTCAATACGTCACATATAAAGTGAATCAATTGCCCTACGATAATGATGGCTGGTGGACCCACAGGACAAAAGTACAAAGGTCTTTTACAGCCCTTTCAACCTACATGACCAACAACAGATGTATAGAACGGGTCACAAGGTTAACATTTGTATGAAAGATACTTATAATTCTCAGCAGACAGTATCTGCTGTAAAAACAGTACTCTGTGTAGAGACCAGGGGGTCATCTCTGGCCCTGGGGTCATCTCTCCCTGGTCCCATATAGAACAGAAACATTAACTCATACTCTGGAATGCAGTCTCTTTAGGTTTTATCACCCAAAAGACATTGTAAATCTCCTGTCAGTGTTTTCTCCCAGAGGCCCATCCTCAGTAGAACACAGACACAATAGTTATAAGAACCCTCTATTCTGTTGCATAAAACAACCATTTGATGCAATGAAAGTATTATAACATAATCTTGCAGTTTTGCTCTCAGTGTCCACTGAAAGTTGACTAGTAACAACAACTGGGACCTAAAAGACACCCACCATGAGAAACAAAAGGAAAAACCCACACCAAACTCAAAGACAGGACGCAAACCAAAAAGGCGGAGCAACTAAAGGTGTTGACTCTCCACATGTATCAAGACAACTGGAGCACTGGGCCAGACACTCTTAAATAGAACCTGGACCAGCTCAGGTGAAACACCTTCCCACTAACGAGATGGACAAGCCAGCACAGGTGTAACACATACTGACTAACGAGGTGACACCAATCAGTGCGTCCTACGTGCTAACGAGCTAGACGTGCTAACGAGCTAGAGGTGCTAACGAGCTAGACGTGCTAACGAGCTAGACGTGCTAACGAGCTAGACGTGCTAACGAGCTAGACGTGCTAAAGTCCAAACTCAAAACATAAATGGAAAAACCAAAGCCTGTAACACCTTCCCCCTTTAAGACAACAAATATATCCTATATTTTTGTTGGACAAGTTTGCTCACCACCAACAGAAAACAACTTCCATTTCACATTATAATCAGCAACAATGCTTCACCTTCACAAATATAAACATGGTGTCTACTGGCTGTCAACAATTAAAAACAAGAAAAAAACACGTATTTCTAAATAATAATATACACAATCATATAATTTCTATAGAATCTCCCCCCCCCCAGAAAATAAGCAATTTTTCCCACAAAACAAAACTTTTTTGACTGCCAACCCTTGAGACAATCAGCAACCAAGTTGTCCTCACCACAGACATGTCTGATTTCAAGAGGAAACTCCTGCAATATCCGTAGTAACTTTCCACCTCACTGCGGAGCTTCTCTCTCTTTTCAGGGTTCACTAGATAGGCATGTTGTTGGATCTGGGCCCAGTCCACAATGTCATGCTCTAGTACATTTGGGTTGGCACATCTGAGAATGAATCCTGATATTCTAAAAGCAGGGCAACAATGTCAATATAATTGTACCAAAAATTGTCAGTTGGTTGCATAAATAATTATGATTGCTAAATGTTACATGAAATGTAAATATGAAAAATTTGGTTGCATAGTCTTATTTTCAGTCTCCTCAATTACATTTTGCTAGGTGGGATAGCCCCAATGTCAAAACACCGTTTTAACGTGTCCAAATCATTAACCAATATGCAGAAACAGTTTGGGATAAATCGAAAACCTAAACATAAAATGTGCTATTTACACAAACATCTGCCACAATAATCATATTACTTGTATTTATTTAAACAAGCACCTTATAAACTGCACAAGCAGCAATAAATCACTGATATCGATTAGGGGGGAAATCAGGTTGTACGTGCTGTTGAAACTAACAACTAAAAAAACACATGGAAATGGGAGATATATTTTACCTCACTGATTAGAGGACAACCTGCAGAAGACAGTCAGCTACATCTTGGAGTGATACATTTAAATGTAGGGGTCATTAAACAAAGGAATGCAACACTTATTTGTTATAACTCATCGATATCATGCTAAAATCATTTGTGTGACATAAGGGAGATGAGGTTGCACGTCCTGTTAAAACTAACAGCTAAAAACCACACAGAATCTGGGAATAATGTGTACATCCCTGGTTAGAGGACAATTTGTAGAAAACAGCTAGATACATTTTGAAGTGTTGCATTTTGATTAAAGTGGGTCACCAACGTGGTAAGTGTAACAGAACTCTTTTTGTGTTAGTCACTTTTTGTTAAATCTCATAAATAGTAACTCTTCCATTTCAGAACCTGGATTTTCCCCCTGAGGCTAATATCCATATCATGTTGAAATCAATAGAACAGGGGACAAACATTTAGGGTTCTACATTGTGACATCATTAAAATACTCCTTCTACAATGTTAAACATTCTACATTGTGACATTAATTCATTGATATCATGAAACAACTCCTTTATGTATGTATTTTCTGATGTTTGGTCAGATAACTTTTATCAGAGTATCTCTTCCCACATTGATCACAGCTATAAGGTTTCTCTCCTGTGTGTGTTCTCTGGTGTGATATCAGGTTGCTTAGCTGAGAAAAACTGTTCCCACATTGATCACAGCTATAAGGCTTATCTCCTGTGTGTGTTCTCTGGTGTAAAGTCAGCTGGCCAGATGTAACAAAACTCTTCCCACATTGATCACAGCCATGAGGTTTCTCTCCTGTGTGCGTTCTCTGGTGTCGTGTCAGGTTGCTTGGCTGAGTAAAACTCTTCCCACATTGATCACAGCTATAAGGTTTATCTCCAGTGTGTGTTCTCTGGTGTGATATCAGGTTGCTTAGCTGAGTAAAACTGTTCCCACATTGATCACAACTATAAGGTTTCTCTCCTGTGTGTACTCGCTGGTGTATAATAAGATGGCTAGATGTAGTAAAACTCTTCCCACATTGATCACAGCTATGAGGTTTCTCTCCTGTGTGGATTCTCTGGTGTAATGTCAGCAGACCAGATCCAACAAAACTCTTGCCACATTGATCACAGCTATAGGGTTTCTGTCCTGTATGTATTCTCTGGTGCACTGTCAGATCGCCAGATTGACCAAAACTCTTCCCACATTGAGCACAGCTATAAGGTTTCTCTCCTGTGTGGATTCTCTGGTGTTGAGTCAGACTGCTAGACTCAGTAAAACTCTTCCCACATTGACCACAGATATAAGATTTCTCTCCTGTGTGTGTTCTCTGGTGTAGAGTCATATGGCCAGATGTAGTAAAACTCTTCCCACATTGAGTACAGGTAAAAGGTTTCTCTCGTGTGTGGATTCTCTGATGAATTTTAATGCCTGCTGAGGAGGTGAATCTCTTCCCACAGTCAGAGCAGCAGTGAGTTCTCTTCCCTGTGGATCTCTGCTGGTGTTTCTTGGGGTGTTCTGATCTGAAGAGACTCTTCTCTGCCTTGTCAGCATCATGAGGTTGTTGAGGCTCCCCAGAGGACCCACGGTAGTCCCGTCTCTCTCCTGTGTGAACAACAAAGTCAGACAGATGGTTAAAGGCCCACAACAGCGGTAATCCACTGTAAAAGGTGATGCCAACAGCGTAGCCATGATGTTGTACAATAATTGACATCTGTAATGAATGTAAAAATTATTTGACAATTGTCTTAAAATTAGCAAGAATTGTCATATATTGTCTTGTTTTCACATTAGTAGTAACATCGATGATTGTAGGCTAAAAATAAGTTATTCATGTTGTTGAAACTCTAAGCAGTGTGCCAGACGACTTTTGGTCTCCAATATAGGCCCCTTTCTGTGCTTGCTAAAATTGCGGCACGAGAGCGATGCACATGCAATTTAGTTGTAGAAACTCCTCCCTGCTAATGAGGAAACCGATAGTTATTGATGTACTATATCTGCCTGGAGCAAAAAGGGTGAACAAAGATTTTAGTTTTTCACAATGTATTCTGAATGTGAATGGGGAAACTCAGGGGAGTAACCTCCATTTCCAGGTTGGTTATGAGTGCATTTCACACTACTTTGGATTATAATTGTAAGGCTCGCTTGAATGTCCCGCTTAATATAATGTTTGTGTCGTCATCGCAAATCAACCGCTTTGTACTTAAAAAACACTTCAACCAGTAAAATGCTCTTTGGCTTTTCCATCAGCCTGACAATGAGGGTTTGTAAACTAAGTGTTTGGCAAATTGGCCCATAACTTCACCTAAGAATAACATAGACCTACTGTAGGACCCATAACTTCACCTAACAACAAATATACCCATGTCGTGATGTTTGTCATGCGACTGTCATTCAGAAAATGATTTCCTGGATCAGCTGATGATAGTTGAACATGTGACTAACTAAACAGCTACAGTATTAAGTATTATGTGTAATTATTGAAGAACCACATTAATGACAGTATCCATTTGGGTGTCATCAATAAAGTTAAGGTGACTCTAGGTTAAAACCATTGGATTTAGCCAACTCGGAAATGACTTAGGATTTCTGTGCCCATAAAACTGTTTTCCCAGCGTAACATAAGGAGACACTAAATGTTACATAGTTAGAGAGCATTTCAGAATACAAAAAAAACATAATATGACAAGGGTAACATTATGACTATAACTACTGTTCCCTGAAGGAGGGAAACTAGGTACAACATACTATTAAATCCACACGTTATGACTATAACTACTGTTCCCTGAAGGAGGGAAACTAGGTACAACATACTATTAAATCCGTGCCTCGCTGGAAGCCCCGCCTTCCACAGGTGATGAGCGTGAGACTCGGATTTATTCCTTAAATTGAATATCTCACTTCACCGACCCAGGAAGTGGCGGGGCCAAACAGGTGTTGTAACTCGTTCATAACTGGCACGCAGATCGGTAGAAATGGTAAGATAAATTGGCACTTCAAATGGAAATGAAAAAAGTTTGCCGGTTTTACCGGAAACTTCAGGAGCATAACATAGCATCCTCAAGTAATTTGTGTGTGTTAATTATTTAAATCAAACGCTTGAAGCATCAGTTCAGTTCAAGTTCTGCACATACAGTTGATTTTATTAAACACATGGGGTGTGTCTATATGAACAAATACACGTCATAACATTTCAACCAATCAATTGGTAGAAATAAAATACTATTTTTTATTTTTATTTGGGACAGCCCTAGAACATAGTGCATTCAGACCCCTTCCCTTTTTACACATTTTGTTACGTTACAGCCTTATTCTGGTCACATTTTTTTTTAATGATCAATCTTCAGACAATACCTCATAATGACATCACAATACCCCATAAAATTCAGAAGAAAGTTTAGAAATGCTTGCATACCAGTAGACATGCCAGTAGGTTGTAACTCTCTATGTCATGCCAGTAGACTACAGTAGGTTGTAACTCTCTAGGTCATGCCAGTAGGTTGTAACTCTCTAGGTCATGCCAGTAGGTTACAGTAGGTTACAGTAGGTTGTATCTCTCTAGGTCATGCCAGTAGGCTACAGTAGGTTGTAACTCTCTAGGTCATGCCAGTAGGCTACAGTAGGTTGTAACTCTCTAGGTCATGCCAGTAGGCTACAGTAGGTTGTAACTATCTAGGTCATGCCAGTAGGTTACAGTAGGTTGTAACTCTCCAGGTCAGGCCAGTAGGTTACAGTAGGTTGTAACTCTCTAGGTCATGCCAGTAGGTTACAGTAGGTTGTAACTCTCTAGGTCATGCCAGTAGGTTACAGTAGGTTGTAACTCTCTACGTCATGCCAGTAGGTTACAGTAGGTTGTATCTCTCTAGGTCATGCCAGTAGGTTACAGTAGGTTGTATCTCTCTAGGTCATGCCAGTAGGTTACAGTAGGTTGTATCTCTCTAGGTCATGCCAGTAGGTTACAGTAGGTTGTATCTCTCTAGGTCATGCCAGTAGGTTACAGTAGGTTGTATCTCTCTAGGTCATGCCAGTAGGTTACAGTAGGTTGTATCTCTCTAGGTCATGCCAGTAGGTTACAGTAGGTTGTACCCCTCTAGGTCATGCCAGTAGGTTACAGTAGGTTCTATCTCTCTAGGTCATGCCAGTGGGTTACAGTAGGCTGTATCCAAGTGGAAACAATTATCAACCCAATGTGGAAAGTGTTGAATTTGGTCAACAACAAAATGAATGGCTTATTTGCTACGTGAGTTTTACTTGATCTAACAGAAGTTTCGTAATGATTAAGTTATGTGGACACGTGACATACCGACAACTTTGATAAAACACTATAGGAGTTGTCTCCAGATCGCTATGCATATTCATGCTAGTAGCTTAGCATCTCTCTCCATTGAATACAGGCGGTTGACATCAACAACCCTCAGAATATAAACAATGGATTACAATAATAAGATGTATCCACCAATCCAAAGACAGGATAGGTGGGAGCGAGACAACCCACAATGCTGCTTTGTGGACAACGACTCCCCTTGTCAGGACGGAGAGACATCTTGTCAGTATATCCATAATCTTTGGTGTAGCCAACCCAACTCTCACATGGCTCTATTGGGGGTCACGGTGTGTAGTAAAACATCACTACATTAAAATCACTACATGCCGTGGCCCCCCAGTCTGCGGTCAGCAGATAGACCCTTCTCAAATATATATGTTAAGTCACTTTTTGGAAACGGAACGGAGAAAACAAGGGGTAGCTTGTTCTCTACGTCGTCTGATTCTAGACATATCAGTCATCATCCCAGGGCCCTCCGTTGAAGAGGTATTGACGAGCCAACTCCGAATATCCAAAGTTAAAAACTAATTGAAGGCGGTACTTACTGGTGTTACTCAGATCTCCTGTCTCCTCCTCTTCATCTTTCAATGTGACAGTAATCTCTCCTTCCTTCTTCACTCCAAAAACAGCATCATCCTCTTCTTCCTCTTGTTTAACTGAAACGTCTTTCCCTTCATCTTTCACTGTAACAGCCTCACCCTCTACTTCTTGTTTTACTGTAACATCCTCCTCTTCCTTCTCCTCTTTCACGACAACGTTCAGCCCCAGAGCTTCTTTCTCCGTCCAGCAGACCTCCTCTTCTTTAACAGGAGGGGAGTAGTTTAGGGAGCTCATGTTCGGGGATGTTAGCTAGCTAGCTATCATTAGCGACTAGGCTAATGCTAACTTAACCAGCCAGCTACTATAGCTGACTAATAAAAAAATAACGTAATATTAAATTAAATAGGTTAACAAGTAGATACGACAGAAGTGTGTCTAAAACACAGTAGCTAATATACACCGAAAGCGTCTAAATAGCTTGAATCTTTCGGCTATGTTGGCTAGCAAGCTACCGAGGTGGTTGACGAGCTGTTTATGAAGAACCGTCCACTAGATTATACGTCACGCTGCAGCATCGCCTGAAAGACGCACATCGCCGTCTGCTGACTGGAGGGAAACGCAGTTGAGGATCACATTTTATTTTCAGACAAAGATTATTTTAAATGGATTTAATTAAATAATACTATTGAGACATACAAAGACAGGAATGTGTTGATTGAATAGTGCGAATAAAAAATGTTTACTACAGCACATTTAATTAAGGCAGTTTCATTCAGTCAAGCTAAATCTAAATAAGTAGGCAGCTACTGTAGGTCTATACTGCTACTACATGGTGTAACAATACATCATGTAGATGTATATAATGAACAGACTAGGTCTATACTGCTGCTACATGGTGTAACAATACATCATGTAGATGTATATAATGAACAGACTAGGTCTATACTGCTCCTACATGGTGTAACAATACATCATGTAGATGTATATAATGAACAGACTGGGTCTATACTGCTCCTACATGGTGTAACAATACATCATGTAGATGTATACCACCGTTAAAAAGTTTGGGGTCACTTAGAAATGTCCTTGTTTTTGAAAGAAAAGCACATTTTTGTAGACAGTGTGCTGGCTTTCTTGTTCTTTAACAAAGCTTTTGTAAACAGTGTTTTTGCAATGCAGCAATTCAACCATGAAGGCCTGATTCATGCAGTCTCTGAACAGTTGATGTTGAGATGTGTCTGTTACTTGAACTCTGTGAAGCATTTATTTGGACTGCAATCTGAGGTGCAGTTAACTCTAATGAATGTATCTTCTGCAGCAGAGGTAACTCTGGGTCTTCCTTTCCTGTGGCAATCCTCATGAGAGCCACCCATACCTTGTCACAACACAACTGATTGGCTCAAACGCATTAAGAAGGAAAGAAATTCCACAAATGAACATTTAACAAGGCACACCTGTTAATTGAAATGAATTCCAGGTGACTACCTCATGAAGCTGGTTGAGATAATGCCAAGAGTGTGCAAAGCTGTCATCAAGGCAAAGGGTGACTGCTTTGAAGAATCTCAATTATAAAATATATTTTGATTTGTTTAACACTTTTTTGGTTACTACGTGATTCCATAAGTGTTATTTCATAGTTGTGATGTCTTCACTATTACTCTACAATGTACAGAATAGTAAAAATAAAGGAAAAACCCTTGAATGAGTAGGTGTGTCCAAAAGTTTGACTGGTACTGTATGTAAATGTGATATTTCAGTTGTTGCTTTTGTTACATTTGAAACATTTATAAAAAACTGTTTTTGCTTTGTCATTATGGGGTATTGTGATGTCATTATGGGGTATTGTGATGTCATTATGGGGTATTGTGTGTAGATTGAGGGTAAAATATTGATTTAATCCATTTTAGAATAACGTAACAAAATGTGTAAAAAGTGAAGGGTTCTGAATACTTTCTGAATGCACTGTATATATAGGGGCAGTACTTAGTGACATCACTTCCTGAAACAGGAGGTACAAATATATAACATAGGTTCACAATATCAACATTCAATGTATCAAAATATATGACCAAGCTGGAAGTGTAAACGCCAGCCCAGCCACAATCCTAGAGGTTCATTGATGATCAACCTCCTCCTTCACATCTGACTCCTGATGATCAACCTCCTCCTTCACATCTGACTCCTGATGATCAACCTCCTCCTTCACATCTGACTGCTGATGATCAACCTCCTTCACATCTGACTGCTGATGATCAACCTGTTCCTTCACATCTGACTCCTGATGATCAACCTCCTCCTTCACATCTGACTCCTGATGATCAACCTCCTCCTTCACATCTGACTCCTGATGGTCAACCTCCTCCTTCACATCTGACTCCTGATGATCAACCTCCTCCTTCACATCTGACTGCTGATGATCAACCTCCTCCTTCACATCTGCCTCCTGATGATCAACCTCCTCCATCACATCTGACTCCTGATGATCAACCTCCTCCTTCACATCTGACCAGCTATCTATTTATCACTGTAAAAAACAAACTCCAAATGTAGAACAGCCATGGAGGAGGGTGAAAGGATAGCAGCCCCCTGTCAGTGAGAGAGGGGGCTATTCTGGATAGGGCAGGTACTTTTGTGTAGTTCCTGTCCCTAGAAGTGAGGACGGAGATAATAGTAACATAATATTCAGTGTGGTGTAATTTGACTATAATGAAGTCTGTTTCTTGTGAGGTTTTCTGTCCTCAGATAAAGAGCTCTATGAAAGCCAGTCTACATATGAAGAGGTCCTAATGAAGAGCAGTGGTTCTCAGTCCTGGGGACTCAGAGGGGCACATTGTTGTTTTTGCCTTCACACTGCACAGCTGATTCAAATGATCAACTCATCATCAAGCTTCAAGTGGTATTTATGTATTCATTTGTGATGCCATCCTTGATATGATCCTGTTATTGTCACATGCTACACATGTACATATGTGTGCCCATGCATCTATCAATCCAATGTTATCATCATTTCTTATCAGGGATATTATACTTTAGTAATCCACAATGACCTGGTGATGTAACAGTCTAATAATTACATTGTCTTCCATATTCCTACAGATACCTTGTAACTGGAGATTCCTTCAAAACGATTGCCTACAGTTACCGTGTAGGGCACTGCAAGGTTGGGTGACCAGGGTCATCTAGGACTGCCTCCTGGAGGAATTCAGGTGTGTGAAGGCTACCTGTGTCCTGCGTAACTTCATGAGGATGGACACGAGGACCAGGGGATCTGCAGCTCGCCGCCGTGTGCCAGAGGAGGAGTCTGCTGCTCTGCAGGATGTTTCAAGGATGGGGTCCAACAACGCAGCAAGAGAGGCAATCCGTGTGCAGGAGATCTTCACCTCCTACTTCTTCAAAGAGGGTGTTGTTCCCTGGCAACACCATAGACGTCACTATGCACAACCAAAAGCTCTTTTTAGAGCCATTCACATTGCAATAAGAGTATTCTTCCATTTACTGAGCTATGTCAACTGCAGTTATTCAATTCATAGTTTCTCTCCCTTTGATTTCTACTTCTCAGGTGAGGGTGCTGTTTAGGTAAGGGTAGGATGTCTGTACAAAAACAAAACAGGCTATTTTAAATCCTCCATATTGAAAAAATGTAGAACAATTAGACACCCTATGACCCACACCTACACACTCATGTATCAATCGGATTGATGGATTGTGTTGTGCAGTAAGCAGGTTCAGGTGTATAACTGTGGCTCCTTCCACCTTCAAAGAACAGGCAAGAGGGCCAACCATGGAGAATAGTAAGACACTTCATTATTTCTATAACTACGCTGTATTGTTTGTCCTTGTGGGGCCGTTCATGTTTTTCAGCATAAAGTACTCTGCAGCCACTTAGTGTGGTGTGGACACCAGGTGAGGCCACACACAGATTCCTGTTGAACACTGTCGCTTTAACTACCTTATTTTCTCAATAACGGTCTCTCTCCTTCACTTCATCCCTCTCTCCTCTTCTCCCTAAATCCTCTAGGTTATATCAGCTGTGTCGGTGAACTCATCCTGCATCTGAACTGGCTGCATAGAGGGCACAGCATGATCAGAGGTGAGAGGTCACTCGGTCAGGTCAACAGGAAGTATTATTAAAGAGATGCTTTACAATAAAATACAGATAGAGATGCAGTAGTCCCAGAGTTAATGATCCCAGGTCAGTTTATATTATACATGAAGTATTATTAAAGAGATGCTTTACATTGAAATACAGATAGAGATGCAGTAGTCCCAGAGTTAATGATCCAAGGTCAGTTTATATTATACAGGAAGTATTATAAAAGAGATGCTTTACATTGAAATACAGTTAGAGATGCAGTAGTCCCAGAGTTAATGATCCAAGGTCAGTTTTGCATTTCACCTCCTGATTGATGACTAACAATGTTAGAATAAAAAATAAAAACACAAGGTTTAAACATGCTCTCTCTCTCCATCTGTCTCTCGTCTGCAGGTATGTTTTGATGTGAGAGGATGCCAACCCCCAGTCCCATCATCGCCACCTCACCTGCTTTTAAGAACCTTTGGGCCGACGAGAGACACTATTATGTAATTGTGATGAACTGAGAGAATATTTATGTAGCACTGTGATTCATTAATCATGTGCTGCCTTCCCTGCTCCTATTTGCTTACCTCTTTCCCTTTCTGTCTTTTACACCTCTCTCACCACCTCCTCTTTCTTCCTCTGTTTTTATAATGCACAACAGATGTGCATTGAAGGACAGATTGAACTTGTATTTATAACACTTGGATAATGAGCTTTTCAATAAAGCGTTTCACATTCTCTACTGGTTGAAATGAAGTGTAATGTGATGAAATACTCCACCTATCCTGTGTTTACCAGATCAATGCAGATGAAGGGCATTAGATGTTGAGATGAACCAGTGTTAGAGTATTTACATGATGCATAGGAAGTGTAGTGTTCTGTTTTTTTAACATTATATTTCTGTATATATGAATTAACTAGTTAAATCCTGTTTCTAGTCTATTAGTTACAATGTGTAACCATTGATGTCCCAGGACCAAGATTGGTAAACACTGTTGAAGTATATAATTGTAATCCATACATGCAGACACAGCGTCATTCAAAGACTGGAATTTGATACTCCTGGTATTGGATATGACTGAAAAATAATCTCGAAGACATTCATACCTAAACTGCACCTTTATTTGCCAAGGTAGAGTACATGATCAGTGAATATATTAAATGTACAGGCTACAATGTGGGGATCTCATGCATGGTAATAACTACATGTATATACGACTTGAATCCTTGAAACAACATGATATTATATTCTACTCAGTCCATAGGCTTCATTAATGTCATTCAGGCTGTTTTGAAGTTGATACAACTGGCTATGATAGCTGAGGTTCATAGGTTCTGAACTAATATTTATAGCAAACGTTTGGGTCCATACACAGATCGGCTAGATTGCTAGCTACACATCCATAGGCATACAGATATTTTAATCATCCACTGCACAATAAGCAAGAACATAGCTAGCTACGTTATTTCATCAATCTGCATGGCAAATATCAGCAAGGCAAGCTTACGAAATTGTACATTCAATTTACAGTAAATTCTTCAGCTGGCTAGATTCTATACATCCACTGTTTCACAAAACGACAGCCTGGTTTGCTGGTTGTTTCAGGAGTCCCTAAAACAACCAGAATTACAATTTCATACTCATGTCACAACACCCATAAAGCTAGCCCAGCTAGCTGGCTAATGTTAGCTAGTCAGCTAGCTGGTTACTGTTAGCTAGTCAGCTAGCTGGTTAATGTTAGCTAGTCAGCTAGCTGGTTAATGTTAGCTAGTCCGTTAACTGGTTAATGTTAGCTAGTCAGCTAGCTGGCTAATGTTAGCTAGTCAGCTAGCTGGCTAATGTTAGCTAGTCAACTGGTTGGTTAATGTTAGCTAGTCAGCTAGCTTGCTAAATCGCGATTTTCGAAAATGAACTTTACGATTAAAAAAAGCATAATCGTTTGTCTCTACATTAACTAACATTCCTGTCAACTGCATTTGCTTCCATCCTAGTATTTCTGTCCGCCATCTTTGATCCAGTTCAGTTCTGTGTAGGGGTACCCCTCTCTCCTAGTGTTTCTGTCAGCCATCTTTGATCCAGTTCAGTTCTGTGTAGGGGTACCCCTCTCTCCTAGTATTTCTGTCCGCCATCTTTGATCCAGTTCAGTTCTGTGTAGGGGTACCCCTCTCTCCTAGTATTTCTGTCCACCATCTTTGATCCAGTTCAGTTCTGTGTAGGGGTACCCCTCTCTCCTAGTGTTTCTGTCAGCCATCTTTGATCCAGTTCAGTTCTGTGTAGGGGTACCCCTCTTTCCTAGTATTTCTGTCCTCCATCTTTGATCCAGTTCAGTTCTGTGTAGGGGTACCCCTCTCTCCTAGTGTTTCTGTCAGCCATCTTTGATCCAGTTCAGTTCTGTGTAGGGGTACCCCTCTCTCCTAGTATTTCTGTCCTCCATCTTTGATCCAGTTCAGTTCTGTGTAGGGGTACCCCTCTCTCCTAGTATTTCTGTCCGCCATCTTTGATCCAGTTCAGTTCTGTGTAGGGGTACCCCTCTCTCCTAGTATTTCTGTCCTCCATCTTTGATCCAGTTCAGTTCTGTGTAGGGGTACCCCTCTCTCCTAGTATTTCTGTCCTCCATCTTTGATCCAGTTCAGTTCTGTGTAGGGGTACCCCTCTCTCCTAGTATTTCTGAAGAAAGTCTAACAGTCACTGGTGCAGCAGCAGCCTCCCCCGGTCCTAGGAGTTTAAGATGCGATGGAACGGTTGACGAAAAAAATAAATCACAGAAAAAATATATTGATTGATATTGATTTATTTAGGGGGGGGCTAATGAATATTTTAGCACCAGCGATGTCCCTTATTCCTACCCTTTAACTTTTTGTCTGACAAAATAAACATTTTACTCAACTGCGTTACCCACTCCAGTCAGCAGATGGCGGTCTGGGAATTTAGCGCAATGCTTTTGGTGTGACGTATAATGTAGTGGACGGAACTCTTCTTTCAACAGCAACAACAGTTATTAAGCCACCTCGGTAGCTTGCTAGCCAACATAGCTGAACCGATAAAGCTCTTTAGACGCTTTCGTGTATATTAGCCACTGTGTTTTAAACCCACTTCTGTCGTCTAGTTAGTTATCCGATTTAATTTCATATTTACGGTGTTGTTGTTATTAGTCAGCTAGCGGGCTGGTTGAGTTAGCATTAGCCTAGCTAGCTAACATCTCCGACCATGAGTTCACTAAGCTACTCTCCCGCTAAAGAAGAGAACATCCCAGTAAAACAAGAAGTAGAGGGTGAGGCCGTTACTGTGAAAGAAGAAAAAGACGCGTTCAGAGTGAAAGAGGAGGAGGATGTTACAGTAAAACATGAAGTAGAGGGTGAGGCCGTTACTGTGAAAGAAGAAAAAGACGCGTTCAGAGTGAAAGAGGAGGATGTCACAGTAAAACAAGAAGTAGAGGGTGAGGCCGTTACTGTGAAAGAAGAAAAAGACGCGTTCAGAGTGAAAGAGGAGGAGGATGTTACAGTAAAAGAAGAGGAGGATGCAGTTTATGGAGTGAAAGAGGAGGAGGAGGAGATGACTGTTACATCCATAGAGGAGGAAACTGGATATCTGGTCCCGGTTTCCCAAACGCATCTTAAGGCGTCCAATGGTTCTAACGGTGAACTCAGCCATAAGATGGTTTTGAGAAACCGTTCCCTGATTAACACTAGTAAGTACTGTCTTAAATACAGAGGCACAAACTCTGCAGTTGTTGAACTGATGTTTGGTGTGAAAGCGGAAATCTGCAATTGCTACATCCATATTTGGACTTTTAAATTATTTATTTATAGCCATTGATTCTTGAAGAATATAACACATGCTTCATGAGCTTAGTTCAACTGTTGTACCCCATCAGATCCCCAAATAAGCTTGGTTCTAAACATTAGAGTAAAGAAATGTAAATCAACACTGTATAGCCTCAACATGGTTAAAACTATAATGTTGATATCATGGATGGTCAGTCCTTTCATCCATAGGTCTGTCTGTAGTTACATTTCTCCAACCCCATCATCATCTTATTACCAAAACAGTGGTGGAATGACAGATTTGTTATTGTATGAACTGCAGATTGCTGGGTTGTGTGGGTTTTTTAAACAGTAACTAAATGGCTGCCCAGAGGCTTGGTTTGGTAAACAGCTGAGGGATGGGGGAAGGAGAAGTGTAACCACTCTGAAATTCATAGAGAAAGCTATTGTAGAAACCTTCAGGCTATCCCCTGAATTCACTACACTATGAATACAAAGACTGGCCATCCATGATGTCATAATGATAGTTTAACCAGGTTTGTAGGCTATATAGTATATTCTAGAATTCATCCATGATGTCATAATGATAGTTTAACCAGGTTTCTAGGCTATATAGTACATTCTATAACTGCCAGTGTAGATTTCCTGTGGAGGCAAATTGTTAGAGCTGTTGATAAGTCATTGTATAATATTCAGCCAATTTTTTTCATGCCATTACATTAAAGGCAAGACATACCTAGATTTAATTACATTCATGAATTGGTTTGAAACCTTTGTTTTAAACCCTTCTCAAAGTTGGTGCCTTGACGGATTTGTAAAAAATGGTTTGTCATGAAACACAATTTTTTTAAATTTATTTAAACGTAACCTTTATTGAACTAGGCAAGTCAGTTAAGAACAAATTCTTATTTACAATTACTGACGACGCTGGGCCAGTTGTGCGCCGCCCTGTGGGACTCCCAATCACGGCCGGTTTTGTTACAGCCTGAATTTGAAATAGGGTGTCTGTAGTGACGCCTCAAGCACTGAGATGCAGACCGCTGTGCCACTCTGGAGCCCCAAAATCATGTTCTAGTGCTGTCCCCAACTAAAATACATCTTGGTCAACCAAGAGTCATCTGTTCTTTCTACCAATCGCCCCATGTGTTTTTATAAAATCTATATGTACTGAACTTGTCTGATGCTTTAAGCACGCTGTTTGATTAAATAAATAAGACACGCAAATGACGAGGGAGCCAGTCGTCAACATGACCTCACCTAGAGGGAGCCAGTCGTCAACGTAACCTGACCAGAGGGAGCCAGTCGTCAACGTAACCTGACCAGAGGGAGCCAGTCGTCAACGTAACCTGACCAGAGGGAGCCAGTCGTCAACGTAACCTGACCAGAGTGAGGGAGCCAGTCATCACTATAACCTGACTAGAGGGAGCCAGTCATCACTATAACCTGACTAGAGGGAGCCAGTCATCAATATAACCTGACTAGAGGGAGCCAGTCATCACTATAACCTGACTAGAGGGAGCCAGTCGTCACTATAACCTGACTAGAGGGAGCCAGTCATCACTATAACCTGACTGGAGGGAGCCAGTCGTCACTATAACCTGACTAGAGGGAGCCAGTCGTCACTATAACCTGACTAGAGGGAGCCAGTCGTCAACATAACCTGACTAGAGGGAGCCAGTCATCACTATAACCTGACTAGAGGGAGCCAGTCATCACTATAACCTGACTAGAGGGAGCCAGTCGTCACTATAACCTGACTAGAGGGAGCCAGTCATCACTATAACCTGACTAGAGGGAGCCAGTCGTCACTATAACCTGACTAGAGGGAGCCAGTCGTCACTATAACCTGACTAGAGGGAGGGAGCCAGTCATCACTATAACATGACTAGAGGGAGCCAGTCATCAAGATAACCTGACTAGAGGGAGCCAGTCGTCACTATAACCTGACTAGAGGGAGCCAGTCGTCACTATAACCTGACTAGAGGGAGCCAGTCGTCACTATAACCTGACTAGAGGGAGCCAGTCGTCACTATAACCTGACTAGAGGGAGCCAGTCGTCACTATAACCTGACTAGAGGGAGCCAGTCGTCACTATAACCTGACTAGAGGGAGCCAGTCGTCAACGTAACCTGACCAGAGGGAGGGAGCCAGTCATCACTATAACCTGACCAGAGGGAGGGAGCCAGTCATCACTATAACCTGACCAGAGGGAGGGAGCCAGTCATCACTATAACCTGACCAGAGGGAGGGAGCCAGTCATCACTATAACCTGACTAGAGGGAGCCAGTCATCACTATAACCTGACTAGAGGGAGCCAGTCATCACTATAACCTGACTAGAGGGAGCCAGTCATCACTATAACCTGACTAGAGGGAGCCAGTCATCACTATAACCTGACTAGAGGGAGCCAGTCATCACTATAACCTGACTAGAGGGAGGGAGCCAGTCATCACTATAACCTGACTAGAGGGAGGGAGCCAGTCATCACTATAACCTGACTAGAGGGAGCCAGTCATCACTATAACCTGACTAGAGGGAGGGAGCCAGTCATCACTATAACCTGACTAGAGGAAGGGAGCCAGTCATCACTATAACCTGACTAGAGGGAGCCAGTCGTCAACGTAACCTGACCAGAGGGAGGGAGCCAGTCATCACTATAACCTGACTAGAGGGAGCCAGTCATCACTATAACCTGACTAGAGGGAGCCAGTCGTCACTATATCCTGACTAGAGGGAGCCAGTCGTCACTATAACCTGACTAGAGGGAGCCAGTCATCACTATAACCTGACTAGAGGGAGCCAGTCGTCACTATAACCTGACTAGAGGGAGCCAGTCGTCACTATAACCTGACTAGAGGGAGCCAGTCGTCACTATAACCTGACTAGAGGGAGCCAGTCGTCACTGTAACCTGACCAGAGGGAGCCAGTCATCACTGTAACCTGACTAGAGGGAGCCAGTCATCACTATAACCTGACTAGAGGGAGCCAGTCATCACTATAACCTGACTAGAGGGAGCCAGTCATCACATTAACCTGACTAGAGGGAGCCAGTCATCACTATAACCTGACTAGAGGGAGCCAGTCGTCACTATAACCTGACTAGAGGGAGCCAGTCGTCACTATAACCTGACTAGAGGGAGCCAGTCGTCACTATAACCTGACTAGAGGGAGCCAGTCGTCACTATAACCTGACTGGAGGGAGCCAGTCGTCACTATAACCTGACTGGAGGGAGCCAGTCGTCACTATAACCTGACTGGAGGGAGCCAGTCGTCACTATAACCTGACTGGAGGGAGCCAGTCGTCACTATAACCTGACTAGAGGGAGCCAGTCGTCACTATAACCTGACTAGAGGGAGCCAGTCGTCACTATAACCTGACTAGAGGGAGCCAGTCATCACTCTAACCTGACTAGAGGGAGCCAGTCATCACTATAACCTGACTAGAGGCAGCCAGTCGTCACTATAACCTGACTAGAGGGAGCCAGTCATCACTATAACCTGACTAGAGGGAGCCAGTCATCACTATAACCTGACTAGAGGGAGCCAGTCATCACTATAACCTGACTAGAGGGAGCCAGTCATCACTATAACCTGACTAGAGGGAGGGAGCCAGTCGTCACTATAACCTGACTAGAGGGAGCCAGTCATCACTATAACCTGACTAGAGGGAGGGAGCCAGTCATCACTATAACCTGACTAGAGGGAGGGAGCCAGTCATCACTATAACCTGACTAGAGGGAGCCAGTCATCACTATAACCTGACTAGAGGGAGCCAGTCATCACTATAACCTGACTAGAGGGAGCCAGTCGTCACTATAACCTGACTAGAGGGAGCCAGTCGTCAACGTAACCTGACCAGAGGGAGGGAGCCAGTCATCACTATAACCTGACTAGAGGGAGCCAGTCATCACTATAACCTGACTAGAGGGAGCCAGTCGTCACTATAACCTGACTAGAGGGAGCCAGTCATCACTATAACCTGACTAGAGGGAGCCAGTCGTCACTATAACCTGACTAGAGGGAGCCAGTCATCACTATAACCTGACTAGAGGGAGGGAGCCAGTCGTCACTATAACCTGACTAGAGGGAGCCAGTCATCACTATAACCTGACTAGAGGGAGCCAGTCATCACTATAACCTGACTAGAGGGAGGGAGCCAGTCATCACTATAACCTGACTAGAGGGAGCCAGTCATCACTATAACATGACTAGAGGGAGCCAGTCATCACTATAACCGGACTAGAGGGAGCCAGTCGTCACTATAACCTGACTAGAGGGAGCCAGTCGTCAACGTAACCTGACCAGAGGGAGGGAGCCAGTCATCACTATAACCTGACTAGAGGGAGCCAGTCATCACTATAACCTGACTAGAGGGAGCCAGTCATCACTATAACCTGACTAGAGGGAGCCAGTCATCACTATAACCTGACTAGAGGGAGCCAGTCGTCACTATATCCTGACTAGAGGGAGCCAGTCGTCACTATAACCTGACTAGAGGGAGCCAGTCATCACTATAACCTGACTAGAGGGAGCCAGTCGTCACTATAACCTGACTAGAGGGAGCCAGTCGTCACTATAACCTGACTAGAGGGAGCCAGTCGTCACTATAACCTGACTAGAGGGAGCCAGTCGTCACTGTAACCTGACCAGAGGGAGCCAGTCATCACTATAACCTGACTAGAGGGAGCCAGTCATCACTATAACCTGACTAGAGGGAGCCAGTCATCACTATAACCTGACTAGAGGGAGCCAGTCGTCACTATAACCTGACTAGAGGGAGCCAGTCGTCACTATAACCTGACTAGAGGGAGCCAGTCGTCACTATAACCTGACTAGAGGGAGCCAGTCGTCACTATAACCTGACTAGAGGGAGGGAGCCAGTCATCACTATAACCTGACTAGAGGGAGCCAGTCGTCACTATAACCTGACTGGAGGGAGCCAGTCGTCAACATAACCTGACTAGAGGGAGCCAGTCATCACTATAACCTGACTAGAGGGAGCCAGTCATCACTATAACCTGACTAGAGGGAGCCATTCATCACTATAACCGGACCAGAGGGAGCCAGTCGTCAACATAACCTGACCGGAGGGAGCCAGTCGTCACTATAACCTGACCGGAGGGAGCCAGTCGTCAACATAACCTGACCGGAGGGAGCCAGTCGTCAACATAACCTGACCGGAGGGAGCCAGTCGTCAACATGACCTGACCGGAGGGAGCCAGTCATCACTATAACCTGACTAGAGGGAGCCAGTCGTCAACATGACCTGACCGGAGGGAGGCAGTCGTCAACATGACCTGACCGGAGGGAGCCAGTCGTCAACATGACCTGACCGGAGGGAGCCAGTCGTCAACATGACCTGACCGGAGGGAGCCAGTCGTCAACATGACCTGACCGGAGGGAGCCAGTCGTCACTATAACCTGACTGGAGGGAGCCAGTCGTCACTATAACCTGACTGGAGGGAGCCAGTCGTCACTATAACCTGACTGGAGGGAGCCAGTCGTCAACATAACCTGACTGGAGGGAGCCAGTCGTCAACATAACCTGACTGGAGGGAGCCAGTCATCACTATAACCTGACTAGAGGGAGCCAGTCATCACTATAACCTGACTAGAGGGAGCCAGTCGTCACTATATCCTGACTAGAGGGAGCCAGTCGTCACTATAACCTGACTAGAGGGAGCCAGTCATCACTATAACCTGACTAGAGGGAGCCAGTCGTCACTATAACCTGACTAGAGGGAGCCAGTCGTCACTATAACCTGACTAGAGGGAGCCAGTCGTCACTATAACCTGACTAGAGGGAGCCAGTCGTCACTGTAACCTGACCAGAGGGAGCCAGTCATCACTATAACCTGACTAGAGGGAGCCAGTCATCACTATAACCTGACTAGAGGGAGCCAGTCATCACTATAACCTGACTAGAGGGAGCCAGTCGTCACTATAACCTGACTAGAGGGAGCCAGTCGTCACTATAACCTGACTAGAGGGAGCCAGTCGTCACTATAACCTGACTAGAGGGAGCCAGTCGTCACTATAACCTGACTAGAGGGAGGGAGCCAGTCATCACTATAACCTGACTAGAGGGAGCCAGTCGTCACTATAACCTGACTGGAGGGAGCCAGTCGTCAACATAACCTGACTAGAGGGAGCCAGTCATCACTATAACCTGACTAGAGGGAGCCAGTCATCACTATAACCTGACTAGAGGGAGCCATTCATCACTATAACCGGACCAGAGGGAGCCAGTCGTCAACATAACCTGACCGGAGGGAGCCAGTCGTCACTATAACCTGACCGGAGGGAGCCAGTCGTCAACATAACCTGACCGGAGGGAGCCAGTCGTCAACATAACCTGACCGGAGGGAGCCAGTCGTCAACATGACCTGACCGGAGGGAGCCAGTCATCACTATAACCTGACTAGAGGGAGCCAGTCGTCAACATGACCTGACCGGAGGGAGGCAGTCGTCAACATGACCTGACCGGAGGGAGCCAGTCGTCAACATGACCTGACCGGAGGGAGCCAGTCGTCAACATGACCTGACCGGAGGGAGCCAGTCGTCAACATGACCTGACCGGAGGGAGCCAGTCGTCACTATAACCTGACTGGAGGGAGCCAGTCGTCACTATAACCTGACTGGAGGGAGCCAGTCGTCACTATAACCTGACTGGAGGGAGCCAGTCGTCAACATAACCTGACTGGAGGGAGCCAGTCGTCAACATAACCTGACTGGAGGGAGCCAGTCATCACTATAACCTGACTAGAGGGAGCCAGTCATCACTATAACCTGACTAGAGGGAGGGAGCCAGTCATCACTATAACCTGACCGGAGGGAGCCAGTCATCACTATAACCTGACCAGAGGGAGCCAGTCGTCACTATAACCTGACTAGAGGGAGCCAGTCGTCACTATAACCTGACTAGAGGGAGCCAGTCATCACTATAACCTGACTAGAGGGAGGGAGCCAGTCGTCAACATAACCTGACCGGAGGGAGCCAGTCGTCAACATAACCTGACCGGAGGGAGCCAGTCGTCAACATAACCTGACCGGAGGGAGGGAGCCAGTCGTCAACATAACCTGACCGGAGGGAGGGAGCCAGTCGTCAACATAACCTGACCGGAGGGAGGGAGCCAGTCGTCACTATAACCTGACCGGAGGGAGGGAGCCAGTCGTCAACATAACCTGACCGGAGGGAGGGAGCCAGTCGTCAACATAACCTGACCGGAGGGAGGGAGCCAGTCGTCAACATAACCTGACCGGAGGGAGGGAGCCAGTCGTCACTATAACCTGACCGGAGGGAGGGAGCCAGTCGTCAACATAACCTGACCGGAGGGAGGGAGCCAGTCGTCAACATAACCTGACCGGAGGGAGGGAGCCAGTCGTCAACATAACCTGACCGGAGGGAGGGAGCCAGTCGTCAACATAACCTGACCGGAGGGAGGGAGTCAGTCGTCAACATAACCTGACCGGAGGGAGGGAGCCAGTCGTCAACATAACCTGACCGGAGGGAGGGAGCCAGTCGTCAACATAACCTGACCGGAGGGAGGGAGCCAGTCGTCAACATAACCTGACCGGAGGGAGGGAGCCAGTCGTCAACATAACCTGACCGGGGGGAGGGAGCCAGTCGTCAACATAACCTGACCGGAGGGAGGGAGCCAGTCGTCAACATAACCTGACCGGAGGGAGGGAGCCGACCAGTTCTGAAAGTCTTTAGCCGTACCCTCATCCTACTCCTCTGGTGATGTAGAGGTTATCCCAGGCCCTGTGTGTCCCCAGGCGCTCTCATTTGTTGACTTCTGTAACCGTAAAAGCCTTGGTTTCATGCATGTTAACATCAGAAGCCTCCTCCCTAAGTTTGTTTTACTCACTGCTTTAGCACACTCCGCCAACCTTGATGTCCTTGATGTGTCTGAATCAGGAGGAGCAATCTACTGCAGAGATTAAAGTTCTATCATACTTTCCAGGTCTAAGCCCAAACAGTTCGAGCTTCTAATTTTAAAAATGAATCTCTCCAGAAATAAGTCTCTCACTGTTGCCGCCTGTTATAGACCCCCCTCAGCTCCCAGCTGCCCTGGACACCATATGTGAATTGATTTCCCCCCATCTATCTTCAGAGTTCGTTCTGTTAGGTGACCTAAACTGGGATGCCTGGTTGTTGTTTAAAAGTAATTTCCTCACCACCTTATATAAGCATGCCCCTTTCAAAAAATGTAGAACTAAGGACAGATATAGCCCTTGGTTCACTCCAGACCTGACTGCCCTCGACCAGCTCAAAAACATCCTGTGGCGTACTGCACTAACATCGAATAGTCCCCGCGATATGCAACTTTTCAGAGAAGTCTGGAACCAATACACACAGTCAGATAGGAAAGCAAAAGCTAGATTTTTCAAACAGAAATGTACATTTGCATAGCTCTAACTCCCAAACGTTTTGGGACACTGTAAAGTCCATGGAGAATAAGAGCACCTCATCCCAGCTGCCCACTGCACTGAGGCTAGGAAACACTGTCACCACCGATAACTCCACGATAATCGAGAATTTCAATAAGCATTTCTCCACGGCTGGCCATGCTTTCCTCCTGGCTACCCCAACCCCGGCCAACAGCTCCCCACCCACCGCAGCTACTTGCCCGAGCCTCCCCAGCTTCTCCTTCATCCAAATCCAGATAGCTGATGTTCTGAAAGTATTGCAAAACCTGGACCCGTACAAATCAGCTGGGCTAGACAATCTGGACCCTCTCTTTCTCAAATTATCCGCAGCCATTGTCAAATAATTTTAACATTCATTACAGACGTCAATTGTTGTCCAACATTATGGCGCCGCTGTTGGCATCACCTTTTACAGTGGATTTCTGCTGTTGTGGGCCTTTAATCATCTGACTTTGTTGTTCACACAGGAGAGAAACTTAACTATTGTGGATCCTCTGGGGAGCCTCAACAACCTCATGATGCTGAAGAGGCAGAGAAGAGTCTCTCCACATCAGAACCCCTCAAGAAACACCTGCAGAGATGCACAGGGAAGAGAACTCACTGCTACTCTGACTGTGGGAAGAGATTCACCTCCTCATCAGGCATTACAATTCATCAGAGAACACACACAGGAGATAAATCTTTTAGCTGTACTCAATGTGGGGTGAGTTTTAGTCAATCTAGCTATCTGACTACACACCGACGAGAACACACAGGAGAGAAATCTTATAGCTGTAATCAATGTGGGAAGAGTTTTGTTTCATCTAGCGGTCTGACAATGCACCAGAGAACGCACACAGGAGATAAACCTTGTAGCTGTGATCAATGTGGGAAGAGTTTTAGTCAATCTAGATATCTGGCTCTACACCAGAGAATACACACAGGAGAGAAATCTTATAGCTGTGGTCAATGTGGGAAGAGTTTTGGTCAATCTCACCATCTGGTATCACACCAGAGAACACACACAGGAGAGAAACCTTATAGCTGTGGTCAATGTGGGAAGAGGTTTGCTGCATCTAGCACTCTGACTCAACACCAGAGAATACACACAGGAGAGAAACCTTATAGCTGTGATCAATGTGGGAAAAGGTTTGCTATATCTAGCACTCTGACTCAACACCAGAGAATACACACAGGAGAGAAACCTTATAGCTGTGATCAATGTGGGAAGAGTTTTGGTCAATCTGGACACCTGACAGTGCACCAGAGAATACACACAGGAGAGAAACCTTATAGCTGTGGTCAATGTGGGAAGAATTTTGTTACATCTAGAACTCTGACACGACACCAGAGAATACACACAGGAGAGAAACCTTATAGCTGTGATCAATGTGGGAAGAGTTTTACTACATCTTGCTACCTGACTTCACACCAGAGAACGCACACAGGAGAGAAACCGTATAGCTGTAATCAATGTGGGAAGAGTTTTACCACATCTGGCTCTCTAACTTCACACCAGAGAACGCACACAGGAGAGAAACGTTATATCTGTGGTCAATGTGGGAAGAGTTTTGTTTCATATAGCTGTCTGACAGTACACAAGAGAACACACACAGGAGAGAAATCTTATAGCTGTGACCAGAGATAATCTGATAAAAGACTTCTGATCAAATATCAGAAAATACATAGATGAAGGAGTTGTTTCATGATATCAATGAATTAATGTCACAATGTAGAATGTTTTATCATTGTAGAAGGAGAATTTTAATGATGTCAGAATGTAGAACTCTAAATGTTTGTCCCCTGTTCTATTGATTTCAACATGATATGGATATTAGCCTCAGGGGGAAAATCCAGGTTCTGAATTGAGAGAGTAACTGTTTATGTGATTTAACAAAAAGTGATTAACAAAAAAAGAGTTGTTACACTTACCACTTTGGTGACCCACTGGAATCACAATGCAACACTTCAAAATGTAGCTAGCTGTTTTCTATAAATTGTCCTCTAACAAGTGATGTACACATTATTCCCAGATTCCGTGTGGTTTTTGAGCTGTTAGTTTTAACAGGACTTGCAACCTCATCTCCCTCCTCTCGCACAATTGATTTCAACATGATATCGATGAGTTATGACATAAGTGTTGTGTTCCTTTGTTTAGCGACCCCTAAATTGAAATGCATCACTCCAAAATGTAGCTGCCTGTCTTCTGCAGGTTGTCCTCTAACCAGTGAGGTAAAAGATATCTCCCATTTCCATGTGTTTTTTTAGTTGTGTTAGTTTCAACAGCACGAACAACCTGATTTAATCCCTAATCGATATCAGTGATTTATTGCTACTTGTGCAGTTTTATAAAGGTGCTTGTTTAAAAAAATCCAAGTAATATGATTATTGTGGCAGATGTTTGTGTTTATTGCACATTTTATGTTTACGTTTTCAATTTATCACAAACTGTTTCTGCATATTGGTTAATGATTTGGACACGTTAAAACTGTGTTTTGACATTGGGGCTATCCCACCTAGCAACATGTCATTGAAAAGACTTTGAAAATAAGACTATGCAACCAAATATTTCATATTTACATTTCATGGAACATTTAGTAATCATAATTATTTATGTAACCAACTGACCATTTTTTGGTACAATTATATTGACATTGTTGCCCTGCTTTTAGAATATCAGGGTTCATTCTCAGATGTGCCAACCCAAATGTACTAGAGCATGACATTGGGGACTGGACCCCGATCCAACAACATGCTTATCTAGTGAACCCTGAAAAGAGAGAGAAGCTCTGCAGTGAGGTGGAAAGTTACTACAGATATTGCAGGAGTTTCTTCTTGAAATCAGACATGTCCATGATAAGGACAACTTGGTTGCTGATTGTCTCAAGGGTGGGCAGTCAAAAAGACTTGTGTTGTGCATTTAACCAGTGCTTAAAGCATGGATCACAATTTATTTTGACTGCACATTTTTCCGTATTGGAGATGTGGTTTGTTTGGGCTCGTTCCAAGGGGACGAGAGTTCTAGAAGCTAGTGGGTTTTAGGATTCTATGGAAAGAAAATGGATCTTAAAAATTATGCAATTGTAAATTATTATTTAGAAATACGTGTTTTTAATTGTTGACAGCCAGTAGACACCATGTTTATATTGTAGAAGGTGAAGCATTGTGAAGCATTAAGTGAAATGGAAGTTGTAGAGATCTGAATGATCGGCTATGAAAAGCCAACTGACATTTACTCCTGAGGTGCTGACCTGTTGCACCCTCGACAACCACTATGATTATTATTTTTTGACCCTGCTGATCATCTATGAACATTTGAACATCTTGGCCATGTTGTTATAATCTCCACCCGGCACAGCCAGAAGAGGACTGGCCACCCCTCAGAGCCTGGTTCCTCTCTAGGTTTCTTCCTAGGTTCTGGTCTTTCTAGGGAGTTTTTCCTAGCCACCGTGCTTCTACCCCTGCATTGCTTGCTGTTTGGGGTTTTAGGCTGGGTTTCTGTACAGCACTCTGTGACATCAGCTGATGTAAGAAGGGCTTCATAAATACATTTGATTGATTGATTGTACAACTGAACGCATTCAACTGAAATGTGCCTTGGGCACATATTGGTGTCACCTCGTTAGTCAGTATGTGTTACACCTGTGCTGGCTTGTCCATCTCGTTAGTGGGAAGGTGTTTCACCTGAGCTGGTCCAGGTTCTATTTAAGAGTGTCTGGCCCAGTGCTCCAGTTGTCTTGATACATGTGGAGAGTCAACACCTTTAGTTGCTCCACCTTTTTGGTTTGCTTCCTGTCTTTAAGTTTGGTGTGGGATTTTCTTTTGTTTTCGTTTTCTTGGGCAGATTTAGTGGGTCTCATGGTGGGTGTCTTTTAGGTCCCAGTTGTTGTTACTAGTCAACTTTCAGTGGACACCCCCATAGTGTCTTTCAGAGCCCCCCCTAAAAAACAAGTTATATTTTGGGTTGGATATTGCATCATATTGTTGATATTTTAATCAATGGCATTTCCTTACAATGCTCATTAGTCTTTCAGTTGTTATTATTGTTTTTTATCCTCATATTTGTGTACTAAATATTTCTGATTATTTTCATAGTTTTTTCCTGTGAAGCCATTGTGTTGCATCCATGTCTGACATGTGCTGTATAAATAAAGCTTGATTTGATTTGAACATATTGTAAAACAAATTAACCCAATGACTGACCAATCAACAAACTATTGGTCCACCTTAGTATGAAAAACTGTATCAATCCCACTTTTCCAGCCTGCTGAAGGCGTGGTGGAGTGGTAAACACCACCCCCAGCTCTACCAGGGGCTTGAGGTGGTCTCCCACAGCTCTGCTTATGTCATGTTCTGTGGCCTTGCTGTTCCATTTCTGACTGCCCCTGCAACACAGAAACACATTTAGTCATATTATATAAAACACTCAAAGTAATGTATATGGAGCATCTATGGCCTCAGTTACAGCTGGCACCTAAATGTGACTTCTGATCACTCCAAGCTGCATTAGGTTCAGATCTACCAGGATGGGCCTTTGACATAGTCTGGATGCAGTCAGGCCACTGAATATGCATCAGCAATGTAAAGAGGTGGGGTGAATGAGGGGAAAAGTAAATTTGACACAAATTACCTTCATAAATCAAATCAAATGTTATTGGTCACATACAGGTGTTCAGCAGATGTTATTGCGGGTGTAGTGAAATGCTTGTCCTTCTAGTTCCCACAGTGCAGTAATATCTAACAAGTAATATCTAACAATTTCACAACAAATACCTAATACACACAAATCTAAGTAAAGGAATGGAATTAGGAATATATGGATAAACAATGTCAGAGCAGCATAGACTGAGATACAGTGGGGGTAAAAAGTATTTGATCCCCTGCTGATTTTGTATGTTTGCCCACTTACACTTTCACTGACAAAGAAATGATCAGTCTATCATTTTAATGGTAGGTTTATTTGAACAGTGAGAGACAGAATAACAACAAAAAATCCTGAAAAACGCATGTCAAAAATGTTATAAATTGATTTGCATTTTAATGAGTGAAATAAGTATTTGACCCCTTTAACTTGTTGTCTGAAGATAAAATGTACATTTTACTGAACTGCGTCCAGTCAGCAGATGGACTAGATGCCTCTTAGGCCGCCCATTGTGACTCCATCAAGAATTCAGCAGAGCAAGTTTGTATGAAGGTCTGGTTATTAAATGGGTACATAGTTCAATAGTAATATCCTCTAAAACGCTCTGGTGACAAACTTTACTGCCCTGTTTCCAGTTGTCCACATGGCTGGGAGAACCTATTCAAGTAATTAAGTAAATAGATTTTGAAAATGTAAAAAAAAATGATGTATTATTAGCTAACTAGCTACATTGCAGGCTAACTCAAATGAGCTGCTAAATGAGCTATCTATCTAGCCAACTTCACATACTGTATAGATAGATAGCTAGATAGAATTAAATATCACATTCTGTATAGATATAATTAAATATCACCAGCTACCTAACTTCATTTTAGCTAGCTATCTTGATGTATTTATCACTGTAAAAAACAAACTCCAAATGCATTTGTAGGTAGCTAGCTAACAGCCATGGAGGAGGGTGAAAGGATAGCAGCCCCAACTGTCAGTGAGAGAGGAGGCTATTCTGGACAGGGCAGGTACTTTTGTGTAGTTCCTGTCCCTAGAAGTGAGGACGGAGATAATAGTAACATATTCAGTGTGGTGTAATTTGACTATAATGAAGTCTGTTTCTTGTGAGGTTTTCTGTCCTCAGATAAAGAGCTCTATGAAAGCCAGTCTACATATGAAGAGGTCCCAATGAAGAGCAGTGGTTCTCAGTCCTGGGGACTCAAAGAGGGGCACATTGTTGTTTTTGCCTTCACACTGCACAGCTGATTCAAATGATTCAAACTCATCATCAAGCTTCAAGTGGTATTTATGTTTTCATTTGTGATGCCGTCCTTGATATGATCCTGTTATTGTCACATGCTACACATGTACATATGTGTGCCCATGCATCTATCAATCCAATGTTATCATGATTTGTTATCAGGGATATTATACTTTAGTAATCCACAATGACCTGGTGATGTAACAGTCTAGTAATTACATTGTCTTCCATATTCCTACAGAGACCTTGTAACTGGAGATTCCTTCATAACGATTGCCTACAGTTACCGTGTAGGGCACTGCAAGATTGGGTGACCAGGGTCATCTGGGACTGCCTCCTGGAGGAATTCAGGTGTGTGAAGGCTACCTGTGTCCTGCGTAACTTCATGAGGATGGACACAAGGACCAGGAGGGAATCAGCAGCTCACCGCCGTGTGCCAGAGGAGGAGTCTGCTGCTCTGCAGGATGTTTCAAGGATGGGGTTCAACAACGCAGCAAGAGAGGCAATCCGTGTGCAGGAGATCTTCACCTCCTACTTCTTCAAAGAGGGTGCTGTTCCCTGGCAACACCATAGACTACACTATGCACAACCAAATGCTCTTTTAAGAGCCATTCACATTGCAATAAGAGTATTCTTCCATTTACTGAGCTATGTCAACTGCAGTTATTCAATTCACAGTTTCTCTCCCTTTGATTTCTACTTCTCATGTGAGGGTGCTGTTTAGGTAAGGGTGTGATGTCTGTACAAAAACAAAACAGGCTATTTTAAATCACCCATCTTGAAAAAATGTAGAACAATTAGACACCCTATAACCCACACCTTCACAATCATGTATCAATCTGATTGATGGATTGTGCTGTGCAGTAAGCAGGTTCAGGTGTAAAACTGTGGCTCCTTCCACCTTCAAAGAATAGACAAGAGGGCCAACCATGGAGAATAGTAAGACACTTCATTATTTCTATAACTATGCTATATTGTTTATCCTTGTATGTCCGATTGCTTTAACTACCTTATTTTCTCAATAACAGTCTCTCTTCTTCACTTCTTCCCTCTCTCCTCTTCTCCCTAAATGCTCTAGGTTATATCAGCTGTGTCGGTGAACCCCTCCTGCATCTGAACTGACTACATAGAGGGCACAGCATGATCAGAGGTGAGAGGTCACTTGGTCAGGTCAACAGGAAGTATTATTAAAGAGATGCTTTACATTGAAATACAGACAGAGATGCAGTAGTCCCAGAGTTAATGATCCCAGGTCAGTTTATATTATACAGGAAGTATTATTAAAGAGATGCTTTACATTGAAATACAGATAGAGATGCAGTAGTCCCAGAGTTAATGATCCCAGGTCAGTTTATATTATACAGGAAGTATTATTAAAGAGATGCTTTACATTGAAATAAAGATAGAGATGCAGTAGTCCCAGAGTTAATGATCCCAGGTCAGTTTATATTATACAGGAAGTATTGTTAAAGAGATGCTTTACATTGAAATACAGACAGAGATGCAGTAGTCCCAGAGTTAATGATCCCAGGTCAGTTTATATTATACAGGAAGTATTATTAAAGAGATGCTTTACATTGAAATACAGAGAGAGATGCAGTAGTCCCAGAGTTAATGATCCAAGGTCAGTTTTACATTTCACCTCCTGATTGATGACTAACAATGTTAGAATAAAAAATAAAAACACAAGGTTTAAACATGCTCTCTCTCTCCCCATCTGTCTCTCGTCTGCAGGTATGTTTTGATGTGAGAGGATGCCAACCCCCAGTCCCATCATCGCCACCTCACCTGCTTTTAAGAACCTTTGGGCCGACGAGAGATACTATTATGTAATTGTGATGAACTGAGATAATATTTATGTAGCACTGTGTTTCATTAATCATGTGCTGCCTTCCCTGCTCCTATGTGCTTACCTCTTTCCCTTTCTGTCTTTTACACCTCTCTCACCACCTCCTCTTTCTTCCTCTGTTTTTATAATGCACAACAGATGTGCATTGAAGTACAGATTGAAACTTGTATTTATAACACTTGGATAATGAGCTTTTCAATAAAGCGTTTCACATTCTCTACTGGTTGAAATTAAGTGTAATTTGATGAAATACTTCACCTATCCTGTGTTTATCAGATCAATGCAGATGAAGGGCATTAGATGTTGAGATTAACCAGTGTTAGAGTATTTACATGATGCATAGGAAGTGTAGTGTTCTGTTTTTTAACATTATATTTCTGTATATATGAATTAACTAGTTAAATCCTGTTTCTAGTCTATTAGTTACAATGTGTAACCATTGATGTCCCAGGACCAAGATTGGTAAACACTGTTGAAGTGTATAATTGTAATACATACATGCAGACACAGCGTCATTCAAAGACTGGAATTTGATACTCCTGGTATTGGATATGACTGAAAAATAATCTCAAAGACATTCATACCTAAACTGCACCTTTATTTGCCAAGGTATAGTACATGATCAGTGAATATATTAAATGTACAGGCTACAATGTGGGGATCTCATGCATGGTAATAACTACATGTATATACGACTTGCATCCTTGGCACAAAGTTACATTATATTCTACTCAATCCATAGGCTTCATTAATGTCATTCAGGCTGTTTTGAAGTTGATACAACTGGCTATGATAGCTGAGGTTCATAGGTTCTGAACTAATATGTATACCAAACGTTTGGGTCCATACACAGATCGGCTAGATAGCTAGCTACACATCCATAGGCATACAGGTATTATAATCATCCACTGCACAATAAGCAAGAACATAGCTAGCTACGTTATTTCATCTATCTGCATGGCAAATATCAGCAAGGCAAGCTAACACAATTGTACATTCAATTTGCAGTAAATTCTTCAGCTAGCTAGATTCTATACATCCACTGTTTCACAAAACGACAGCCTGGTTTGCTGGTTGTTTCAGGAGTCCCTAAAACAACCAGAATTACAATTTCATACTCATGTCACAACACCCATAAAGCTAGTCAGCTAGCTGGCTAATGTTAGCTAGTCAGCTAGCTGGTTAATGTTAGCTAGTCAGCTAGCTGGTTAATGTTAGCTAGCTGGCTATTGTTAGCTAGTCAGCTAGCTGGTTAATGTTAGCTAGTCAGTTAGTTGGTTAATGTTAGCTAGTCAGCTAGCTGGTTAATGTTAGCTAGTCAGCTAGCTGGCTAATGTTAGCTAGTCAGCTAGTTGGTTAATGTTAGCTAGTCAGCTAGCTTGCTAAATCGCGATTTTCGTAAATGAACTTTACGATTAAAAAAAGCATAATCGTTTGTCTCTACATTAACTAACATTCCTGTAAACTGTACATGTTTCTGCATGATTCGTTATGACGTTATAATCCCTTACATTTGCTTCCATCCTAGTATATCTGTCCGCCATCTTTGATCCGGTTCAGTTCTGTGTAGGGGTACCCCTCTCTCCTAGTATTTCTGTCCGCTGTAATAAATATATCGCATAAGCTGGTCTATTGCGCAACACTTATCTGCTGATACAAAAGACACATTCTGTGTTGAACGGATACTAGCTATACACGCACACCCAGAAACAGATGGCCGACTTAGACCTTACACAGCACTGATAAAACAGGAAATGCCCTGATCACAGGGGCCAGCGGCCAGTCTCGCAATAACATCTTGTGACTACAGAGACACACAGACAATGACTCAGCACAAAACACACACGTACACACACACACACAAACCCATCCCTGAGGGCTGGGTTAGAGGAACAGAGAACACACTCATGGACCAATGGGGAGTCGACACCGACCCGAGACCGGATCAACCCTCCACTCAACGACCAGTCAGGAGGACGAATCTACAAGACTCAACCTACGTCATAGCATTACAATCATGTTGTATAAAACAGATGCACACTATGTTTTGGGGCTCTCTTCTGCTAGTTCCCTAAGAGCTAAACGAACGAGTCCGTGCACGCTTTGCCAAATATCTTTGTCTCTTAATAAAACTGCCTTACTATAATTGAATCCACCCTGTCCAGCGTCTTGACTTGGTCTCCTTCTCAAGTAACTGATCATCAACAAAACTTGGTAGCAGAGGATGGTTTCATACTTCTGAATTCGGTCCATAAATGGTTGATGTGAGAGGAGACATGTCCAGGACAATCTCGTGAGGACGGGTGACCTGTCCGCAGGAGCCATCGGCGATTCTACTTGCCCCGGGAAACTGATCAACGAGCTCGACTAAAAAAAGGTAAGCAGAGCCTGTTAAAACAAAATCTGCATATTATATTATAGTCTTTATCCAAATTTTGATCAGTAGTACTGGGCGTGAGTATGAATTGTTGTTAAATTGTATGTAAATTGTGTTAACAAATGTTAAGGCTGAATACAAAGATATTTGACTGAATAGAGAGCCTGTGTGGCGATCCTGTGTGGATCTGTGAGCCTGTGTGGCGATCCTGTGTGGGTCAAAGTCTGTGTGACTCCCCGTGTAGACTGTGAGCCTGTGTGGCACGTCATTGATAGAATATATCCGTTAACTTGGGAGGGCTACTGGAATGGCAACCAGATGAGACCACCCATGTACATGTGGAGGAATTAAAGTAAATATAACTCATTGTAACTATATAACCCTGATGACTGCATGATTTGGGGGTTCGTTCCATGAGACCTCCAATACCAAGGTGATATTTAAACAATTTGAGGGCCGCCGTGCTGTTGGGGTTGTGGGGAACAAATAAAATATAACCACATAACACTTTGTTTACGAGGGTGGGACACCAGAGATAAGTCGGTGTCCGCGCCGTGAATACATCGCTGGTCTTTACCAGCGACGGGCTAAGTATACAAAGATAGAGAGACACTTATACAGATAATAAGATGGCAACTACTCCACCAACCAAGCTCAAATTTAGTGAATATTTGGAACAAAAAATACAGGATAGAGCTGGGGGAAAGGAACAGTATAAAGCAATTGGTTGGAGAGATTCGGGATTGTACACAAATTTGGGTCGGTGTGCAGGCCCCAATCTCAGGGCCTCGTGGAACGCGCCAATCAATCCCTTAAGGCTAAAATAGCTAAGGTATGTGCAGGATCGAAGTTGACTTGGGTGGAAGCCCTGCCCCTGGCGTTGATGGCTATGAGAGCCTCTCCAGGTGCAGGCACCCATCTCTCTCCTCATGAGATAATGACTGGTAGAGTCATGCCTGGTCCACCAAGGGAGGGAGGTCATATGCCCGCCCTTGATGTACAACAAATTGCAATGTCTGACTATGTGAGAAAACTGACAGAACTTTCTGCAGCTCTCTCCACACAGATCCGCAAGGTCCAAGAGGGGGAGCTGTCGGGAGATTCGCCACCACTGAAGGTAAAAGTTGGGGACTGGGTGAGGGTCAAAGTCCACAAGAGAAAGTGGCTGGAACCCAGGTGGACTGGGCCGTACGAAGTGAAGGAAGTTACTTCACACTCTGTCCAGGTCAAAGGTAAATCAGGCGCGCCTTGGCACCACCTTACACACTGCACTCCGGCCCCAACCCCTTCCAGAACTTTGACTGAAACCAGGGCCGATTTGCGCGCCCTAAAATTCGATTCCAACCACTGAAACCTTAGTTGGGGAAAATGGGACCACAGCTCCCGTTTCCACGACCTAAGGCGCCACGCCCAGGGTCGGGTTATCTCCCTCCCTGGGAGAGGCTGGGGATATCAGCTCCCCTGTTTGTTATTTTCATAATCATTGCCGGAGTATCCTTAGGAACTCTCACTGGTGGGGATTTGAACATTGCATGGAAAAATATTAAGTTAGTAAAGTGAATTGCAGGTGGAGTTAATTTTATTTTTACAGGGACGGTGCACATTAAACACAGTTGTGTATAATGGCAGTGTATTCTTAGCAAACAGAATGGGCCGGTTTGCAGACAAACTGAAGGGGTTTAAGGTTTTAAGCAATCTTGGGTTAAATTAGTCAAGTAGTATGTTAAAGTAGGGGAGTTTAATAGGTTTGAAGTACAGTATTGTATCCAAGGGTAGCGCATGTTCAATTAAGTTTAAAACTAATGATTGGGGGGAGTATAATGGAATTATAAAGTATTTTTAGGTTTTGTTTGTAGTTAACGTTTGAGTTTTTGAATCGGTGTAGTATGAGGAAATGCTGACCAAGTGGTTATTTTATGGAAAAAGGAGCGCTTAACTATGTTTGGGAACAATACCTAGGGACAGGATATCTTAAAGGGGTATACACACATGGCATTTTGAAGTTTTGGTTTCTGAGTTTTAATTAAGCATGTGAAATTCCTCTCATAGGGATTGTTCTGGGAAATTGAGATACAAAATGTAGATAAAGTTCTTAGCCTTCATTTGTCTAAATGTAGTAAGAAACACGGTTCTGAAAGGGTGGTAGGACTTTCGACCCCTCTGGTGACTTTTCCTTTTGTGGTCTGATCAGCCGCAATGAAAAGCCATTTGGATGGTGAATTTAAGGTCATTTGTGATACTGACTTTAAGGAAATTTGTAGAACTGGTAATTATGATGGAATTAAAGTTCTTACACACAATTGGATAATTTGAACCAATGAGAATGACGATAAGGGTACAATAATTTTTCTTTGTGGAGTAGTTCAGATTAGTCATTTTGATCTGATTATGTTATGTGAATATTGTTTGATAATTAGGGGTACTTTTTACATTATCTAGATAAGTTTATTTTCCCTTAGAAAGTCAGCGGTGGTTGTATTTAGTGGAAGAGATTTAACACAACAAGACTGGAATTAATATAATAGTAATATTATATTTTGTTGTTAAATAAGTTTTAAATGGTAGACTTATGTCAACAGGACAGGAATATATGACATCTGTAGGTGATCCAGGATCATTGAGGGTATCGAGATAAATTTAAGTAGCTATGGAATAAGACAATGAGACATTTAGTACTCCCCTGCACTGCTGAGACCTTGATGGGTTGGAAGTAGGAGGAGAGCATAAGAAAGGAAGAGAAGATAAAAGGGACACAGAATAATTAGATAACAGTTAGTGAGTGGAGACCAGCATAGTTAAATTATAAACAGGTGAGGACAGAAATAACACTGGGAGAGACAGAAAAGACATAAGAATAGAAGATAGAAGGATAATTTTTTGTAGAATGTCCATTCCAACATTTGGAAATGGACTTATTGAACTATTCCGAATTGAGGGGAAGAAGGGGTGTTTAACAATAACAGATAAGTATAGCAAATGGGTAGAAGCGTTCACAACTTACTTGGTGGACATGATTATGGTAGCTAAAATATTAAGTCAAGATATTATCCCTAGAGTTGGTTTACTAAGAGCCATCTCTTTAAATGATGGATGACAGTTTAGCTAATCAGGTAGAGCCTATAGAATGCCAGAGTTAGGGAGAATAGAAATACCAGAACAGGTAGACATATAAGTTAAAGATATACTAGCAGAGCACATGAGAAGACTGTTAACCAAACCCGTATGTCCAAGATTTTGTGTCCAACAGGTGAATTGCAGGAGAAGGTGATTCACTCAATCCAACTAGGAGACTGGGTGTGGATCCAGTCCCTGAGGAGAAAAAACTGGAAGCAGTCCCGTTGGGAAGGCCCATACCAGGTGCTATTAAACCATTGCCTTTGCCAGTAGGAAAGCTGAGAGAGTCACATGGGTCCACGTTACCCACTGCAAGAAGGTATGTACACATATGAGCACTGATGATCACACACAGAGTTAGGAGAAGAACCGAGAACCAATAAGGTCCGGGGGTTACCTCCTTAAAGAAGATTTCCTATCCCGACCGTTCATCACTGTGTGTGCTCCTAGAGGTGTGAGTATGGGGTGGTACCTAGCAGATCGACTAAGGGCAGGAGAGGGTTGACGGTTTTTGGGAAGAGTAGAGGCTCTGAGCTGCATCATAATCTAATCTTTCTGATACATTCAGATCCAACACCTTCGGGTACTAATCATACGATACCGTTGTCATTGAGAAGAAGTAGAAGATAAACTATATAATACACTGATGAGTGACGTACAGAATAAGGAATCAAAGAAGATCAAGATGTAGAATTTTAGGTGAGCATTAAACAATTCCTTGGGGAAGCAGACAACTGTACAGGAATTGGGGTTGGCCAGATTGAAGTACTCAGCCAACCCACCTCGGTTCACCTGGATTCCTGATGAGCACCAGTGTTATAGATACAAGAATGGCACCGAGAATTGAGATGATTTTAACGGCTGGAAAGGTAATCGTTAATGTGACTGACTTAGGTTTGAAAGCACAGGAGAAAATGTGTAACCTCATAGCACCTATGGCTGATGAAGGGTGGGCTAGTACCAGCAAAGGACGCATACGACAAGAATTACCACAAAGGGTGGTTAGGAACTTGCGCCCTGGGGTTATTGGTCCAACCAGTTTGAATTAGTGATAAGAGACCAGTTATAGGAGGCTAAAGTAGGTACAGGAGGAGTTTTGATAAGGATGGGAATGGCTTTGTCTAGATGGATGCTATTGGCATCCTCAGGGAGGTTCCAGATGAATACAAAGTTATGAATCAAATATGTGAAGGCTTTAACACTACATTATGTTGGTAGTTGACAATAAATAATAATGTGGATTGAATTAATGACATCATTTAATCAACAGAGATTCATGAATGAAACAGGGGATGCAGTAAAGAGGTTCTCTGACCAATTATCCGCCACCTCCCTCATGACCTGGTAAAATAGACTGACTCTCGATAGGTTACGGGCAAAGAGGATGGTGTAGGTAGAATGATTAGGTTCATTGCTGTACGTACATTTTTGATAACACAGCTCATGTTTGGGAAATGGAAAAGTGTTGCAAGAACTGTATTATGGGCTGCTTTAACCTGTATGAGTGTGTTTGGGTTGTGTGGTTGTTGTTTGGTCCCGTGTGCAAGAGGTTTAATAACCAGAACTTTAGAGAGATGATAACGGAGCAGATGGTGAGCTACGGACCGAGTGAAAGTTCAGATCAATGAGACGACAAGTACCTACCGCCGAGCAAGCCTGTTCCCCTTTTTCTTTGTCATGTCTTGCAGACGTGAAGAGGGGGATTTGTAATAAAGATAATCTAACGTTTTACCTAATGATCTATAAGGAGGGCATTTGCACAACATGCTTCACAACAGCACACAACAAAATTCCAGAGACATATTGAGCAACCAACTGATACCAATCACGACCACACCCAGAGACAGATGGCTGACTTAAGCACTCACACAAAAATGTCAAGACATGAAAGCGCCCTAGCCACACGAACTGACCACTGGTGTAAAAAACAACATTCCATGAATATCGTAACCAACCAGACACGAATTAGCAGAAAAACACACTTAGGGGTGTTGGACTCCGAGGACAAAGGACACTGCCCAGGGCCAATGGGAAGTCGACACCACCTGGAGAATGGACCGTCCCTCCACTCATCGACCAGTCAGGAGAGCGGACCTACTAGACTCAACCAACGTCAACACACTGTTATTTCATTGTATAAATTGGATGCACACCATGTTTCGGCGCTCTCTTCCGCTAGTTCCCTATGAGCTAAACGAAGGAGTCCGTGCACGCTTTGCAAAATATCTTTGTCTCATAATAAAATGCCTTACTATAATTGAATCCACCCGGTCCAGCGTCCTGACTTGGTCTCCTTCTCAAGTAACTGATCATCAACACGTGTCAAAGAGCACTGTTTCCGCCCGGTTTCGAACCGAGGACCTTTCGCGTGTTAAGCAAACGTGATAACCACTACACTACAGAAACCGCTGCTCGATCTTTCTGCAAGTGGTAAAACGAATTTTACCGATATTCATGGCACGTATTCGAATTTCCAAAATAAGGCATTAATGAATTTCTCTGTTACCACTATGATACTTCTTGAATGTGTCAATGAGCGTTGTCCCCGCCCGGTTTCGAACCAGGGACTTTTCGCGTGTGAAGCAAACGTGATAACCACTACACCACAGAAACTGCTGCTACATTTAGCTACAAGGAGTAAACCGAATTTTACAGATATTCATGGCACGCGTTCGAATTTCCAAAATTAGGCATTTATGAAAATAACTATTCTCTGTTAAAAGTACAGTACCTACTGCACGTGTCAAAGAGCACTGTTTCCGCCCGGTTTCAAACCGAGGACCTTTCGCGTGTAAAGCAAACGTGATAACCACTACACTACAGAAACTGCTACTTAATTTTTCTGCAAGGAGTAAACCGAATTTTACAGATATTCATGGCACGTATTCAAATTTCCAAAATAATGAATTTCTCTGTTACCACTATGGTACTTCTTGAATGTGTAAATGAGCGTTGTCCCCGCCCGGTTTCGAACCGTGGACTTTTCGCGTGTGAAGCAAACGTGATAAACACTACACTACAGAAACTGCTGCTACAATTGTCTGCAAGGAGTAAACCGAATTTTACTGATATTCATGGCATGTGTTCAAATTTCCAAAATTAGGTATTTATGAAAATAATTATTCTCTGTTAAAAGTATAGTACCTACTGCACGTGTTAAAGAGCACTGTTTCCACCCGTTTTTCGAACCGAGGACATTTCGCGTGTAAAGCGAACGTGATAACCACTAGACTACAGAAACTGCTGCTTGATTTTTCTGCAAAAAGTAAACCGAATTTTACAGATATTCATGGCACATATTCGAATTTCAAAAATAAGGCATTTATGAAAATAATTATTCTCTGTTTAAAGTACTGTACCTACTGTATATGTCAAAGAGCACTGTTTCTGCCCGGTTTCAATCCGAGGACCTTTCGCGTGTAAAGCGAATGTGATAACCAATACAGTACAGAAACTGCTGGTACAATTAGCTGCAAGGAGTAAACCGAATTTTAAAGATATTCATGGCAGGTATTCGAATTTCCAAAATAAGGCACTAATGAAATTCTCTGTTACCACTACGGTACTTCTTGAATTTGTCAATGAGCGTTGTTTCCGCCTGGTTTCGAACCAGGGACCTTTCGCGTGTTAAGCTAACTTGATAACCACTACACTACAAAAACTGCTGCTACAGTTTGCTACAAGGAGTAAACCGAATTTTACAGATATTCATGGCACGTATTCGAATTTCCAAAATACAGAATTTATGAAAATAACTTTTCTCTGTTAAAAGTACAGTACCTACTGCATTTGTCAAATAGCACTGTTTCCACCCGGTTTCGAACCGAGGACTTTTCGCATGTTAAGCGAACGTGATAACCACTACACTACAGAAACTGCTGCTACATATAGCTACGAGGAGGAAACCGAATTTTACTGATATTCATGGCACGTATTGGAATTTCCAAAATACAGAATTTATGAAAATAACTTTCTCTGTTAAAAGTACAGTACCTACTGCACGTGTCAAAGAGCACTGTTTCCACCCGGTTTCGAACCGAGGACCTTTCGCGTGTTAAGCAAACATGATTACCACTACACTACATAAACTGCTGCTACATTTTGCTACAAGGAGTAAACCGAATTTTACAGATATTGATGGCACGTATTCGAATTTCCAAAATAAGGCATTAATGAAATTCTCTGTTACCGCTATAGTACTTCTTGAATGTGTCAATGAGCATTGTTTCAACATGGTTTGGAACCAGGGACCTTTCGCGTGTGAAGCAAACGTGATAACCACTACACTACAGAAACTGCTGCTACAATTGTCGGCAAGGAGTAAACCGAATTTGACTGATATTCATGGCATGTGTTCAAATTTCCAAAATTAGGTATTTATGAAAATAATTATTCTCTGTTAAAAGTATAGTACCTACTGCACGTGTTAAAGAGCACTGTTTCCACCCGTTTTTCGAACCGAGGACATTTCACGTGTAAAGCGAACGTGATAACCACTAGACTACAGAAACTGCTGCTTGATTTTTCTGCAAAATGTAATCCGAATTTTACAGATATTCATGGCACGTATTCGAATTTCCAAAATAAGGCATTTATGAAAATAATTATTCTCTGTTTAAAGTACAGTACCTACTGTATATGTCAAAGAGCACTGTTTCTGCCCGGTTTCAATCCGAGGACCTTTCGCGTGTAAAGCGAATGTGATAACCACTACAGTACAGAAACTGCTGGTACAATTAGCTGCAAGGAGTAAACCGAATTTTAAAGATATTCATGGCAGGTATTCGAATTTTCAAAATAAGGCACTAATGAAATTCTCTGTTACCACTACGGTACTTCTTGAATTTGTCAATGAGCGTTGTTTCCGCCTGGTTTCGAACCAGGGACCTTTCGCGTGTTTTTTTTATTTTTTTTATTTTTTTTTATTATCAAAAATGTTTGTTTACAATATTTACAGTACAATCTACTGTTTACAGTACAATCCACAGAGAACAATACAGAAGACACTAGACTAACAGAAGCTGGTGAACAATTCACCCCCTATCAAATTCAAGGGACCCAATGAAAAACAAAGTAAATATCAAAACAGTTCTTTCAAAAATTATAAGTGATACCTCCACTCTCCTCTCGTGAAATTAACCCACTCCCTTCAACAAAAGATTCATCAAAATGTTCCATCCCATAATTAAACAACATATCTATGTGTTTACTGAACAGTGCTATAAAGATACTCCACACCTGAACCCTCTTTCTGTCAAAAGAAACATAATTCCTCCTACAAAAAATAGCATACCTCACAAGACTCAAAACCATATTCAACAAACACACATTAACACCCTCACATTTACCAGACACTCCAAATAACAAAAGTTCCTCCCACGCATACTTTTTCACGAAATCTCCCCCCCAGTTTCTACATAACATTTCCTTAACTTTACAAAAAAAATATTTTAAATCCTCACATTCTATAAACAAATGCATTAGAGTTTCCGGGAAACGTCCACATACATCGCATTCCCTTTCTATCTCACCATTAATTTGCTTTAACACCACCTTTGTAAATATTCTATTATGTCTTAATTTGAAATCATTATTTTCACACTCCTTACTATTATATTTTACATTTAAATTTTCCCATATCTTTTTTTCATGTAATTCCGGAAAAACTACTTTCCAAAATTTCTCAGCAGCCGGCCTTCTACACACTTTTCCTACCATTATTCTATACAATCTTTTCACTGGTATACTAGATAAATGTACTTTCTTCCTACTGCTACCAATGAACAAATTAGGAAATACAAATAAATCTTCTCTTTCAACTTCACTATTTATTAAATCAACCCATTCTCTTGGTATACTATTCTTTATCTTGTTATACATATTATTCACTGTTCCCCTTCCCACCTCTTCATCCCATTCATTGATTATGTCAAAAATAGCTTCCCCAGGTAAAAACCCTGGAATTACCTCATATGTATAATCTTTTATTTGCCGTAGACCTGCACTCATAAATACTTTATTATACAAATATTTTTCTTTGTTCTTGATTTTCTCATTCAGAAATATAGGTTGATTCATAATCAGGTCAATATGTCCACATTCATAATATACATTTGGCAACAACTCTGCCCATGCATTTAGCACCTCTTTATAAAAATCTGGTACCTTTTCAAACATTGCCCTTTTAAGCCCCATCAATAAACCATTATCCTCACAACCACCACTCTCCTCTAAGTAGACTTTAAAGAAGTGTTTCCAGCCATAATCTTCACTGTCATAGAAATATTTCTTTACTGTTTTTATCCTAATAGCTTTTCTTTTGACATCTAAAATCTACAAGTTTTAAACCTCCATCCACATAGTCAGCAATCAATGTTTTCTGAGCTATTCTCACTCCTTTACCATCCCATATAAAATTTGACACCACATTATTCAATTCATTTAGGACCCACTCCGGCATGTCCAGGACTCCCAAAACATACACAAATTTGGATAATACCAAAGCATTTGCAACAATTACTTTCCCTTGTAACTTAAGTTTTCTATTTTTCCAGAAATTCAACGTTAGCTTGACTTTATTAAGGATCCCAGTCCAAGTTATATCTTTTGCCTCTTTCTCCTTTACACCAATGTTTACTCCCAGCACTTTAATAAAATCCTTTGCGCTCTTGAATGGAATCTCACACCCTTTTACATTGATATCCCCAACAAACATTATTTCAGTCTTCTCTATATTAACTTTAGCACCCGATGCCTTGCCATATATATCTATGATTTCCATAATGCTTCCAATACTTTCTATGTCCTTCACAGTACAAGTAGTGTCATCAGCATACTGATGTACAACACTGACACCACCACCTGGGATTCCAATACCCCTTACTTCTTTATTACTATTTATCAATGTAGCTAACGGTTCTGTAGAAACACTGTACAGCAGAGCTGACAAAGGACAGCCCTGCCTTACTGACCTCTCCACAGGGAAAGTATCTGTTAACACTCCGTTACATTTCACACAACTTTTAGCCCCACTATACAACAGGTTGATCCAAGATACAAACTTTGGCCCAAACCCAAACCTCTCCATAGTTTGTAATAAAAAGCTGTGCTCCACTCTATCAAAAGCTTTGTTAAAATCCAAACTTAAAACTATACCACCTTCATTTTTCATTCGATTAACAACATCCCTAATTGTACAAATTACATCTGCAATATCTCTTCCAGGTATGCCGTAGGCTTGTGTTGATTCAATAATACTCCCAATCACCTTTTTCATCCTATTCGCTAACACTTTAGTCAGTATCTTATAGTCCGAATTTAGAAGGCTAATAGGCCTATAATTTTCTAACTTTAATCTACTGCCCCTATTTTTGAATAAGATCGTTAACATTCCAGTTGACATAGACTCAGGGATTTCCTTATTCTCTTCCATATAATGAAACACCCTCACTAAAATGGGTGCCAAAATATCTACAAAGACTTTATAGAACTCATTTGTTAAACCGTCCAAACCCGGACTTTTATTACCTTGCGTGCTAACAATTGCTTCCTTGATTTCCATAATCGAAATCTCTTCATCACACATCATTCTCTCTGCCTGCGATACTTTGGCACTAATTGTATCCAACACTTTTACAACACACACTTTATCTACATCATTCTTTTGTAAAGATTTCTGTAAAAGTTTTCAACTGTCTCTAAGATCCCAACAAAATCGTTTACCTTTACACCTCTTTCATCTTCCAACTCTACAATGTAACTCTTAGTTTGTTTTCTTTTTTCCAGACCCAAAAAAAGGATGTACATTTCTCTCCCTCCAAAGCGTACTGTGCCCTGCTCCTAACAATAGCACCCAAACATTTCTTTTTTTCATAACTACCCAGCTCTGCATGGATTTTCAAATAATTCACAACATCATAGTCTGGATCCGTATCAGCCTTTTCAAGTTCATGCAACATCCTATTCCTAAGCATTATTTCTTTCTGCTTATCTAACCGGTTATGATTTTTTGCATACCTAATACTCCTATTTTTTACTTTTACTTTCACTTCCTCCCACCATAAACACACATTCTCTTTTAACAGTACATTAGACATTTCATCATTAATACATTCAACAATTTCATTTCTATATCCTTCCTCCTTTAACAGACTGGCATTTAAACACCATACACCTCCCCCTCTCCTCTCCACACCAAAACCCATTTCAAATGACATTACTGCATGATCACTATATGCTGTAAAGGTATATGACACCTTCTTAACATTCTGCACCAATTCTTGTTTTGCTAGACATAAATCAATTCTGCTTTGTTTTAATTCCTTTAGAACCACCTGCCTTCTAGAGAATACTCTTCTGTTTGGATTTTCAGCCCTCCATATATCTACTAGATTCTCCTCATTCATAAGTTTCCATAATGCATTTCTAGAAGAGTCATATCTGAATTTAGCACAACTAGAGGCATCCATTCTACTACACCTCACATTAAAATCTCCTATCAGTATACAGTTTTCTGAGCACAGTGTTTTTAATTTGTGAAACATTTCTCTCCTTTCAGATTCAATATTTGAAGCATAAACATTAATTAAACGAAAAACTACATTTTGAACTTCAAATTCAATTACAATAAGTCTACCATCATTGTCAGCATATATTTGTTTTACATTCTGCACCACATCATACAGTACAGAAATTGCTGGTACAATTAGCTGCAAGGAGTAAACCGAATTTTAAAGATATTCATGGCAGGTATTCGAATTTCCAAAATAAGGCATTAATGAAATTCTCTGTTACCGCTATAGTACTTCTTGAATGTGTCAATGAGCATTGTTTCCGCCCGTTTTCGAACCAGGGACCTTTCGCGTGTGAATCAAACGTGATAAACACTACACTACAGAAACTGCTGCTACAATTATCTGCAAGGAGTAAGCCGAATTTTACAGATATTCATGGCACGTATTCGAATTTCCAAAATACAGAATTTATGAAAATAACTTTTCTCTGTTAAAAGTACAATACCTACTGCACGTGTCAAATAGCACTGTTTCCACCCGGTTTCGAACCAAGGACTTTTCGCGTGTTAAGCGAACGTGATAACCACTACACTACAGAAACTGCTGCTACATTTAGCTACGAGGAGGAAACCGAATTTTACTGATATTCATGGCACGTATTGGAATTTCCAAAATACAGAATTTATGAAAATAACTTTTCTCTGTTAAAAGTACAATACCTACTGCACGTGTCAAAGAGCACTGTTTCCACCCGGTTTCGAACCGAGGACCTTTCGCGTGTTAAGCAAACGTGATAACCACTACACTACAGAAACTGCTGCTACAGTTTGCTACAAGGAGTAAACCGAATTTTACAGATATTCATGGCACGTATTCGAATTTCCAAAATAAGGCATCAATGAAATTCTCTGTTACCGCTATAGTACTTCTTGAATTTGTCAATGAGCGTTGTTTCCACCCGGTTTCGAACCAGGGATCTTTCGCGTGTGAAGCAAACATGATAACCACTACACTACAGAAACTGCTGCTACAATTGTCTGCAAGGAGTAAACCGAATTTTACTGATATTCATGGCATGTGTTCAAATTTCCAAAATTAGGTATTTATGAAAATAATTATTCTCTGTTAAAAGTATAGTACCTACTGCACGTGTTAAAGAGCATTGTTTCCACACGTTTTTCGAACCGAGGACATTTCGCGTGTAAAGCGAACGTGATAACCACTAGACTACAGAAACTGCTGCTTGATTTTTCTGCAAAAAGTAAACCGAATTTTACAGATATTCATGGCACGTATTCGAATTTCCAAAATAAGGCATTTATGAAAATAATTATTCTCAGTTTAAAGTACAGTACCTACTGTATATGTCAAAGAGCACTGTTTCTGCCCGGTTTCAATCCGAGGACCTTTCGCGTGTAAAGCGAATGTGATAACCACTACAGTACAGAAACTGCTGGTACAATTAGCTGCAAGGAGTAAACCGAATTTTAAAGATATTCATGGCAGGTATTCGAATTTCCAAAATAAGGCACTAATGAAATTCTCTGTTACCACTACGGTACTTCTTGAATTTGTCAATGAGCGTTGTTTCCGCCTGGTTTCGAACCAGGGACCTTTCGCGTGTTAAGCTAACTTGATAACCACTACACTACAAAAACTGCTGCTACAGTTTGCTACAAGGAGTAAACCGAATTTCACAGATATTCATGGCACGTATTCGAATTTCCAAAATACAGAATTTATGAAAATAACTATTCTCTGTTAAAAGTACAGTGCCTACTGCACGTGACAAAGAGCACTGTTTCCACACTGTTTCGAACCGAGGACCTTTCGCGTGTTAAGCAAACGTGATTACCAGTACACTACAGAAACTGCTGCTACATTTTGCTACAAGGAGTAAACCGAATTTTACAGATATTCATGGCACGTATTCGAATTTCCAAAATAAGGCATTAATGAAATTCTCTGTTACCGCTATAGTACTTCTTGAATGTGTCAATGAGCATTGTTTCCGCCCGGTTTCGAACCAGGGACCTTTCACGTGTGAATCAAACGTGATAAACACTACACTACAGAAACTGCTGCTACAATTATCTGCATGAAGTAAGCCGAATTTTACAGATATTCATGGCACGTATTCGAATTTCCAAAATACAGAATTTATGAAAATAACTTTTCTCTGTTAAAAGTACAGTACCTTCTGCACGTGTCAAATAGCACTGTTTCCACCCGGTTTCGAACCAAGGACTTTTCGCGTGTTAAGCGAACGTGATAACCACTACACTACAGAAAATGATGCTACATTTAGCTACGAGGAGGAAACCGAATTTTACTGATATTCATGGCACGTATTGGAATTTCCAAAATACAGAATTAATGAAAATAACTTTTCTCTGTTAAAAGTACAGTACCTACTGCACGTGTCAAAGAGCACTGTTTCCACCCGATTTCGAACCGAGGACCTTTTGCGTGTTAAGCAAATGTGATAACCACTACACTACAGAAACTGCTGCTACAGTTTGCTACAAGGAGTAAACCGAATTTTACAGATATTCATGGCACGTATTCGAATTTCCAAAATAAGGCATCAATGAAATTCTCTGTTACCGCTATAGTACTTCTTGAATTTGTCAATGAGCGTTGTTTCCACCCGGTTTCGAACCAGGGACCTTTCACTTGTGAAGCAAACGTGATAACCACTACACTACAGAAACTGCTGCTACAATTGTCTGCAAGGAGTAAACCGAATTTTACCGATATTCATGGCACGTATTCAAATTTCCAAAATAAGGCATTAACGGATTTCTCTGTTACCACTATGATACTTCTTGAATGTGTCAATGAGCGTTGTTTCCGCCCGGTTTCGAACCAAGGATTTTTCGGATGTGAAGCAAACGTGATAACAACTACACTACAGATACTGCTGCTACATTTAGCTACAAGGAGTAAACCGAATTTTACAGATATACATGGCACGTATTCGAATTTCCAAAAGAAGGCATTTATGAAAATAATTATTCTCTGTTTAAAGTACAGTACCTAATGCATGTGTCAAAGAGCACTGTTTCTGCCCGGTTTCAAACCAAGGACCTTTCGCGTGTTAAGCAAACGTGATTACCTCTACACTACAGAAACTGCTTCTAAAATTAGCTGCAAGGAGTAAACCGAATTTTACCGATATTCATGGCACGTATTCAAATTTCCAAAATAAGGCATTAACGGATTTCTCTGTTACCACTATGATACTTCTTGAATGTGTCAATGAGCGTTGTTTCCGCCCGGTTTCGAACCAAGGATTTTTCGGATGTGAAGCAAACGTGATAACAACTACACTACAGATACTGCTGCTACATTTAGCTACAAGGAGTAAACCGAATTTTACAGATATACATGGCACGTATTCGAATTTCCAAAAGAAGGCATTTATGAAAATAATTATTCTCTGTTTAAAGTACAGTACCTAATGCATGCGTCAAAGAGCACTGTTTCTGCCCAGTTTCAAACCAAGGACCTTTCGCGTGTTAAGCAAACGTGATTACCTCTACACTACAGAAACTGCTGCTACATTTTGCTACAAGGAGTAAACCGAATTTTACCGATACTCATGGCACGTATTCTAATTTGCAAAATTAGGCATTAATGAATTTCTCTGTTACCACTATCATACTTCTTGAATGTGTCATTGAGCGTTGTTTCCGACCGGTTTCGAACCGAGGACCTTTCGCGTGTTAAGCGAACATGATAACCACTACACTACAGAAACTGCTGCTACAGTTTGCTACAATGAGTAAACCGAATTTTACAGATATTCATGGCACGTATTCAAATTTCCAAAATACACAATTTATGAAAATAAGTATTCTCTGCTAAAAGTACAGTGCCTACTGCACGTGACAAAGAGCACTGTTTCCACCCGGTTTCGAACCGAGGACCTTTCGCGTGTTAAGCAAACGTGATTACCACTACACTTCAGAAACTGCTGCTACATTTCGCTACAAGGAGTAAACCGAATTTTACAGATATTCATGGCACGTATTCAAATTTCCGAAATCAGTCATTAATGAAATTCTCTGTTACCGCTATAGTACTTCTTGAATGTGTCAATGGGCTTTGTTTCCGCCCGGTTTCGAACCAGGGACCTTTCGCGTGTGAAGCAAATGTGATAACCACTACACTACAGAAACTGCTGCTACAATCATCTTGCAAGGAGTAAACCGAATTTTACTGATATACATGGCACTTGTTCAAATTTCCAAAATTAGGTATTTATGAAAATAACTATTCTCTGTTAAAAGTAAAGTACCTACTGCACGTGTTAAAGAGCACTGTTTCCGCCCGGTTTCGAACCGAGGACCTTTCGCGTGTTAAGCGAACGTGATAACCACTACACTACAGAAACTGCTGCTACATTTAGCTACGAGGAGGAAACCGAATTTTACTGATATTCATGGCACGTATTGGAATTTCCAAAATACAGAATTTATGAAAATAACTTTTCTCTGTTAAAAGTACAGTACCTACTGCACGTGTCAAAGAGCACTGTTTCCACCCGGTTTCGAACCGTGGACCTTTCTCGTGTCAAGCGAACGTGATAACCACTACACTACAGAAACTGCTGCTACATTTAGCTATGAGGAGGAAACCGAATTTTACTGATATTCATGGCACGTATTGGAATTTCCAAAATACAGAATTTATGAAAATAACTATTCTCTGTTAAAAGTACAGTACCTACTGCCCGTGTCAAAGAGCACTATTTCAACCCGGTTTTGATTCGAGGACCTTTCGCGTGTAAAGCGAACGTGATAACCACTACACTACAGAAACTGCTGCTACAATTAGCTGCAAGGAGTAAACCGAATTTTACAGATATTCATGGCACGTATTCGAATTTCCAAAATACAGAATTTATGAAAATAACTATTCTCTGTTAAAAGTACTGTACCTACTGCACGTGACAAAGAGCACTGTTTCCGCCAGGTTTCGAACCGAGGACCTTTCGCATGTTAAGCAAACGTGATAACCACTACACTACAGAAACTGCTGCTACATTTTGCTACAAGGAGTAAACCGAATTTTACAGATATTCATGGCACGTATTCGAATTTCCAAAATAAGGCATTAACGAATTTCTCTGTTACCACTATGATACTTCTTGAATGTGTCATTTAGCGTTGTTTCCGACCGGTTTCGAACCAAGGACTTTTCGCATGTGAAGCAAACGTGATAACCACTACACTACAGAAACTGCTGCTACATTTATCTACAAGGAGTAAACCGAATTTTACAGATATTCATGGCATGTATTTGAATTTCCAAAATACATAATTTATGAAAATAACTATTCTCTGTTAAAAGTACAGTACCTATTGCACATGTCAAATAGCACTGTTTCCACCCGGTTTCGAACCGAGGACCTTTCGCTTGTAAAGCAAACGTGATAACCACTACACTACAGAAACTGCTGCTACAATTATCTTGCAAGGAGTAAACCGAATTTTACTGATATACATGGCACGTGTTCAAATTTCCAAAAATTAGGTATTTATGAAAATAACTATTCTCTGTTAAAAGTACAGTACCTACTGCACGTGTCAAAGAGCACTGTTTCCGCCCGGTTTCGATCCGAGGACATTTCGCATCCTCGGTTCGACGTGATAACCACTAGACTACAGAAACTGCTGCTACAATTAGCTGCAAGGAGTAAACCGAATTTTACCGATATTCATGGCACGTGTTCAAATTTCCAAAAATTAGGTATTTATGAAAATAACTATTCTCTGTTAAAAGTAAAGTACCTATTGCACGTGTTAAAGAGCAATGTTTCCGCCCGGTTTAGATTCGAGGACCTTTCGTGTGTTATGCAAAAGTGAAAACCACTACACTACCGAAACTGCTTCTACAATTAGCTGCAAGGAGTAAACCGAATTTTACCGATATTCATGGCACGTATTCGAATTTCCTAAATAAGGCATTAACGAATTTCTCTGTTACCACTATGATACTTCTTGAATATGTCGTTGAGCGTTGTTTCCGCCCGGTTTCGAACCAAGGACTTTTCGGATGTGAAGCAAACGTGATAACAACTACACTACAGAAACTCCTGCTACATTTAGCTACAAGGAATAAACCGAATTTTACAGATATACATGGCACGTATTCGAATTTCCAAAAGAAGGCATTTATGAAAATAATTATTCTCTGTTTAAAGTACAGTACCTACTGCAGGTGTCAAAGAGCACTGTTTCTGCCCGGTTTCAAACCAAGGACCTTTTGCGTGAAAATCGAATGTGATAACCACTACACTACAGAAACTACTGCTACAATTAGCTGCAAGGAGTAAACCGAATTTTACAGATATTCATGGCACGTATTCGAATTTCCAAAATAAGGCATTTATGAAAATAATTATTCTCTGTTTAAAGTACAGTACCTAATGCATGTGTCAAATAGCACTGTTTCTGCCCGGTTTCAAACCAAGGACCTTTCGCGTGTTAAGCAAACGTGATTACCTCTACACTACAGAAACTGCTGCTACATTTTGCTACAAGGAGTAAACCGAATTTTACAGATATTCATGGCACGTATTCGAATTTCCAAAATAAGGCATTAATGAAATTCTCTGTTACCGCTATAGTACTTCTTGAATGTGTCAATGAGCATCGTTGCCGCCCTGTTTCGAACCAGTGACCTTTCGCATGTGAAGCAAACGTGATAACCATTACACTACAGAAACTGCTGCTACTATTATCTGCAAGGAGTAAACCGAATTTTAGAGATATTCATGGCACGTATTCGAATTTCCAAAATACAGAATTTATGAAAATAACTATTCTCTGTTAAAAGTACAGTACCTACTGCACGTGTCAAAGAGCACTATTTCAACCCGGTTTTGATTCGAGGACCTTTCGCGTTTAAAACGAACGTGATAACCACTACACTACAGAAACTGCTGCTACAATTTGCTGCAAGGAGTAAACCGAATTTTACAGATATTCATGGCACGTATTCGAATTTCCAAAATACAGAATTTATGAAAATAACTATTCTCTGTTAAAAGTACAGTACCTACTGCACGTGACAAAGAGCACTGTTTCAGCCAGGTTTCGAACCGAGGACCTTTCGCGTGTTAAGCGAACGTGATAACCACTACACTACAGAAACTGCTGCTACATTTTGCTACAAGGAGTAAACCGAATTTTACAGATATTCATGGCACGTATTCGAATTTCCAAAATAAGGCATTAACGAATTTCTCTGTTACCACTATGATACTTCTTGAATGTGTCATTGAGCGTTGTTTCCGACCGGTTTCGAACCAAGGACTTTTCGCATGTGAAGCAAACGTGATAACCACTACACTACAGAAACTGCTGCTACATTTATCTACAAGGAGTAAACCGAATTTTACAGATATTCATGGCACCTATTTGAATTTCCAAAATACATAATTTATGAAAATAACTATTCTCTGTTAAAAGTACAGTACCTAATGCACGTGTCAAATAGCACTGTTTCCACCCGGTTTCGAACCGAGGACCTTTCGCTTGTAAAGCAAACATGATAACCACTACACTACAGAAACTGCTGCTACAATTATCTTGCAAGGAGTAAACCGAATTTTACTGATATACATGGCACGTGTTCAAATTTCCAAAAATTAGGTATTTATGAAAATAACTATTCTCTGTTAAAAGTACAGTACCTAATGCACGTGTCAAAGAGCACTGTTTCCGCCCGGTTTCGATCCGAGGACATTTCGCATCCTCGTTTCGACGTGATAACCACTAGACTACAGAAACTGCTGCTACAATTAGCTGCAAGGAGTAAACCGAATTTTACCGATATTCATGGCACGTGTTCAAATTTCCAAAAATTAGGTATTTATGAAAATAACTATTCTCTGTTAAAAGTAAAGTACCTATTGCACGTGTTAAAGAGCAATGTTTCCGCCCGGTTTAGATTCGAGGACCTTTCGTGTGTTATGCAAAAGTGAAAACCACTACACTACAGAAACTGCTTCTACAATTAGCTGCAAGGAGTAAACCGAATTTTACCGATATTCATGGCACGTATTCGAATTTCCTAAATAAGGCATTAACGAATTTCTCTGTTACCACTATGATACTTCTTGAATATGTCATTGAGCGTTGTTTCCAACCGGTTTCGAACCAAAGACTTTTCGCATGTGAAGCAAACGTGATAACCACTACACTACAGAACCTGCTGCTACATTTATCTACAAGGAGTAAACCGAAATTTACAGATATTCATGGCACGTATTCGAATTTCCAAAATACAGAATTTATGAAAATAACTATTCTCTGTTAAAAGTATAGTGCCTACTGCACGTGTCAAAGAGCACTGTTTCCGCCCGGTTTCGAACCGAGGACTTTTCGCGTGTTAAGCGAACGTGATAACCACTACACTACAGAAACTGCTGCTACAATTAGCTGCAAGGAGTAAACCGAATTTTACTGATATTCATGGAACCTATTCGAATTTCCAAAATAAGGGATTCATGAAATTCTCTGTGGTACTAATTGAATGTGTCAATGAGCGTTGTTTCCGAACCAGGGACCTTTCGCGTGTGAAGCAAACGTGATAACCACTACACTACAGAAACTGCTGCTACAATTATTGCAAGGAGTAAACTGAATTTTACTGATATTTATGGCATGTGTTCAAATTTCCAAAATTAGGTATTTATGAAAATAACTATTCTCTGTTAAAAGTATAGTACCTACTGCACGTGTTAAAGATCCCTGTTTCCACCCGGTTTCGAACCGAGGACATTTCGCGTGTAAAGCGAAAGTGATAACCACTAGACTACAGAAACTGCTGCTTGATTTTTCTGCAAAAAGTAAACCGAATTTTACAGATATTCATGGCACGTATTCGAATTTCCAAAATAAGGCATTTATGAAAATAATTATTCTCTGTTTAAAGTACAGTACCTACTGTATATGTCAAAGAGCACTGTTTCTGCCCGGTTTCAATCCGAGGACCTTTCGCGTGTAAAGCGAATGTGATAACCACTACAGTACAGAAACTGCTGGTACAATTAGCTGCAAGGAGTAAACCGAATTTTAAAGATATTCATGGCAGGTATTCGAATTTCCAAAATAAGGCAGTAATGAAATTCTCTGTTACCACTACGGTACTTCTTGAATTTGTCAAAGAGCGTTGTTTCTGCCTGGTTTCGAACCAGGGACCTTTCGAGTGTTAAGCTAACTTGATAACCACTACACTACAAAGACTGCTGCTACAGTTTGCTACAAGGAGTAAACCGAATTTTACAGATATTCATGGCACGTATTCAAATTTCCAAAATACAGAATTTATGAAAATAACGATTCTCTGTTAAAAGTACAGTGCCTACTGCACGTGACAAAGAGCACTGTTTCCACCCGGTTTCGAACAGAGGACCTTTCGCGTGTTAAGCAAACGTGATTACCACTACACTACAGAAACTGCTGCTACATTTTGCCACAAGGAGTAAACCGAATTTTACAGATATTCATGGCACGTATTCGAATTTCCAAAATAAGGCATTAATGAAATTCTCTGTTACCGCTATAGTACTTCTTGAATGTGTCAATGAGCATTGTTTCCACCCGGTTTCGAACCAGGGACCTTTCGCGTGTGAATCAAACGTGATTTTTTTTTTTTTTTTTTTTTTTATTATCAAAAATGTTTGTTTACAATATTTACAGTACAATCTACTGTTTACAGTACAATCCACAGAGAACAATACAGAAGACACTAGACTAACAGAAGCTGGTGAACAATTCACCCCCTATCAAATTCAAGGGACCCAATGAAAAACAAAGTAAATATCAAAACAGTGCTTTCAAAAATTATAAGTGATACCTCCACTCTCCTCTCGTGAAATTAACCCACTCCCTTCAACAAAAGATTCATCAAAATGTTCCATCCCAAAATTAAACAACATATCTATGTGTTTACTGAACAGTGCTATAAAGATACTCCACACCTGAACCCTCTTTCTGTCAAAAGAAACATGATTCCTCCTACAAAAAATAGCATACCTCACAAAACTCAAAACCATATTCAACAAACACACATTAACACCCTCACATTTACCAGACACTCCAAATAACAAAAGTTCCTCCCACGCATACTTTTTCACGAAATAGCCTCCCCAGTTTCTACATAACATTTCCTTAACTTTACAAAAAAAATTATTTTAAATCCTCACATTCTATAAACAAATGCATTAGAGTTTCCTGGAAACGTCCACATACATCGCATTCCCTTTCTATCTCACCATTAATTTGCTTTAACACCACCTTTGTAAATATTCTATTATGTCTTAATTTGAAATCATTATTTTCACACTCCTTACTATTATATTTTACATTTAAATTTTCCCATATCTTTTTTTCATCTAATTCCGGAAAAACTACTTTCCAAAATTTCTCAGCAGCCGGCCTTCTACACACTTTTCCTACCATTATTCTATACAATCTTTTCACTGGTATACTAGATAAATGTACTTTCTTCTTACTGCTACCAATGAACAAATTAGGAAATACAAATAAATCTTCTCTTTCAACTTCACTATTTATTAAATCAACCCATTCTCTTGGTATACTATTCTTTATCTTGTTATACATATTATTCACTGTTCCCCTTCCCACCTCTTCATCCCATTCATTGATTATGTCAAAAATAGCTTCCCCAGGTAAAAACCCTGGAATTACCTCATATGTATAATCTTTTATTTGCCGTAGACCTGCACTCATAAATACTTTATTATACAAAACTTTTTCTTTGTTCTTGATTTTCTCATTCAGAAATATAGGTTGATTCATAATCAGGTCAATATGTCCACATTCATAATATACATTAGGCAACAACTCTGCCCATGCATTTAGCACCTCTTTATAAAAATCTGGTACCTTTTCAAACATTGCCCTTTTAAGCCCCATCAATAAACCATTATCCTCACAACCACCACTCTCCTCTAAGTAGACTTTAAAGAAGTGTTTCCAGCCATAATCTTCACTGTCATACAAATATTTCTTTACTGTTTTTATCCTAATAGCTTTTCTTTTGACATCTAAATCTACAAGTTTTAAACCTCCATCCACATAGTCAGCAATCAATGTTTTCTGAGCTATTCTCACTCCTTTACCATCCCATATAAAATTTGACACCACATTATTCAATTCATTTAGGACCCACTCCGGCATGTCCAGGACTCCCAAAACATACACAAATTTGGATAATACCAAAGCATTTGCAACAATTACTTTCCCTTGTAACTTAAGTTTTCTATTTTTCCAGAAATTCAACGTTAGCTTGACTTTATTAAGGATCCCAGTCCAAGTTATATCTTTTGCCTCTTTCTCCTTTACACCAATGTTTACTCCCAGCACTTTAATAAAATCCTTTGCGCTCTTGAATGGAATCTCACACCCTTTTACATTGATATCCCCAACAAACATTATTTCAGTCTTCTCTATATTAACTTTAGCACCCGATGCCTTGCCATATATATCTATGATTTCCATAATGCTTCCAATACTTTCTATATCCTTCACAGTACAAGTAGTGTCATCAGCGTACTGATGTACAACACTGACACCACCACCTGGGATTCCAACACCCCTTACTTCTTTATTACTATTTATCAATGTAGCTAACGGTTCTGTAGAAACACTGTACAGCAGAGCTGACAAAGGACAGCCCTGCCTTACTGACCTCTCCACAGGGAAAGTATCTGTTAACACTCCGTTACATTTCACACAACTTTTAGCCCCACTATACAACAGGTTGATCCAAGATACAAACTTTGGCCCAAACCCAAACCTCTCCATAGTTTGTAATAAAAAGCTGTGCTCCACTCTATCAAAAGCTTTGTTAAAATCCAAACTTAAAACTATACCACCTTCATTTTTCATTCGATTAACAACATCCCTAATTGTACAAATTACATCTGCAATATCTCTTCCAGGTATGCCGTAGGCTTGTGTTGATTCAATAATACTCCCAATCACCTTTTTCATCCTATTCGCTAACACTTTAGTCAGTATCTTATAGTCCGAATTTAGAAGGCTAATAGGCCTATAATTTTCTAACTTTAATCTACTGCCCCTATTTTTGAATAAGATCGTTAACATTCCAGTTGACATAGACTCAGGGATTTCCTTATTCTCTTCCATATAATGAAACACCCTCACTAAAATGGGTGCCAAAATATCTACAAAGACTTTATAGAACTCATTTGTTAAACCGTCCAAACCCGGACTTTTATTACCTTGCGTGCTAACAATTGCTTCCTTGATTTCCATAATCGAAATCTCTTCATCACACATCATTCTCTCTGCCTGCGATACTTTGGCACTAATTGTATCCAACACTTTTACAACACACACTTTATCTACATCATTCTTTTTGTAAAGATTTCTGTAAAAGTTTTCAACTGTCTCTAAGATCCCAAAAAAATCGTTTACCTTTACACCTCTTTCATCTTCCAACTCTACAATGTAACTCTTAGTTTGTTTTCTTTTTTCCAGACCCCAAAAAAAGGATGTACATTTCTCTCCCTCCAAAGCGTACTGTGCCCTGCTCCTAACAATAGCACCCAAACATTTCTTTTTTTCATAACTACCCAGCTCTGCATGGATTTTCAAATAATTCACAACATCATAGTCTGGATCCGTATCAGCCTTTTCAAGTTCATGCAACATCCTATTCCTAAGCATTATTTCTTTCTGCTTATCTAACCGGTTATGATTTTTTGCGTACCTAATACTCCTATTTTTTACTTTTACTTTCACTTCCTCCCACCATAAACACACATTCTCTTTTAACAGTACATTAGACATTTCATCATTAATACATTCAACAATTTCATTTCTATATCCTTCCTCCTTTAACAGACTGGCATTTAAACACCATACACCTCCCCCTCTCCTCTCCACACCAAAACCCATTTCAAATGACATTACTGCATGATCACTATATGCTGTAAAGGTATATGACACCTTCTTAACATTCTGCACCAATTCTTGTTTTGCTAGACATAAATCAATTCTGCTTTGTTTTAATTCCTTTAGAACCACCTGCCTTCTAGAGAATACTCTTCTGTTTGGATTTTCAGCCCTCCATATATCTACTAGATTCTCCTCATTCATAAGTTTCCATAATGCATTTCTAGAAGAGTCATGTCTGAATTTAGCACAACTAGAGGCATCCATTCTACTACACCTCACATTAAAATCTCCTATCAGTATACAGTTTTCTGAGCACAGTGTTTTTAATTTGTGAAACATTTCTCTCCTTTCAGATTCAATATTTGAAGCATAAACATTAATTAAACGAAAAACTACATTTTGAACTTCAAATTCAATTACAATAAGTCTACCATCATTGTCAGCATATATTTGTTTTACATTCTGCACCACATCATTTTTTATCAAAATAGCCACACCACATGTTTTATCTCCTCCATGACTACAAAACATTAAATCAGACCATTTACTCTTAATCTCCTGCATTTTGGATTCTGTCCAATTGGTCTCTTGAAAACACAACATGTCTGCCTTAACAGACACTAATACCTGCTCAAATTTTCTCATGTTTCTCAAACTGTTACCGTTTAGGGATGCGACTGTAATCATTATTAATGTTTGCAGAAGTATAATCAGAGTCAAACAAGTCCTTTCAAATCCTACTTTTTCTTTTTTCCAAATCCCATCATCTCCCTGGTTTTCGACAATGACCTCTTATTTTTTACAAACAACTGAAGATCCTCACCATCTATTTCATCATCCGTCTCTTTATTTGGATTTTTTGGGGGGAGCGGCTGTGAAGCCTTTTGAAAAGTGCGCTTTAACAGTGCCCGTGACTTCAGTGGACCCAACCCACTCTTTGGTGTAATTCTCACACAGGCTTAAAGCTGGCTCAGGCACCTGAGAAGCACCTTGCACCATCTCCACCTGTGTATGTATTTCACCCATCATGTGCTGCTGTTCCACCTTGTCAGCAGCAGAGACTAAAACCCCGTCTCGTGCTTTGCCATAAGACATTACAGGCTCTTCAAGCTTATCTGCCATTGTCTCTGGAGTCACACTCTCCATGTCACTCTCATCCTCTCTCTCCATCGGCACACTCCCCTCCCCTTCCTCAGGCGTGAGGTCCATTGTTTGCAAAAGTAAGTGATCTTCTCCCTTCTTACAGCTACATCTAACTTTGGGTCTGTCACACATTTTGCACACATTTCCTATGTTCCGACATTCTCTGGCATAATGCCCTTGTTCACTACATTTGTGGCATGTGAATTCCGGACATTCCTTTAGTATGTGCCCCGGCTGAATACATAATCTACATACCTTCACTTGATTGTCGTGGATTACACGAAAATATTCAAATCCCTCGACAGTGTTAAATTTAGTAGAATATGGCAAGGATTGCACATTGTCTGTAAACTTTACCTTGCAAAATCTCGTCCCATCTACAATGTCCGTTCCTGGCCACATCCTCCTCTTGATTGGCGTGGTCGCCTTCACATTCCAGCCTTTTAGTTTCTCTTCTATCTCCTCATCCGTAATGTATGCGGGCAAGTTCAAAAAGGACACCACCAGCTCATCGTTCCCTAATTCTTTAGCCATGATTTGACAGTTCTTTATCTTTAGCCCGTCTATTAGTCTTTCTTTTCCATTTACATGAGACATTGTTATTTCATACTTATTTCCGTCTTTCATTCGACATCCCAGTATTGCTCCGCAAACTTCCTTTATTCCTCTCAGCAATTCCATCGTTGTTATTTTCCCTTCTCCACTTATTTCCACGTTCACCGTCAGTTCCTTCTCATATGTTCTTTATTTCAGTTCTTCGTTTAACATTCTGATTTCACTGTTGTCCTTTCTCGTCGTCGTTTGTATTCTGATGTCGAAGCCATGCTGTCTGTCCGGTTATTTTAAGCAATATCCCCCAAACAGCTCACGCTGATGGGGGACAATAGCAAAAAAGTTTCACAGAAACTTCACTACAGTCACTCACAAACTTTCAAACTTATACAGCAAATAGACCTCCAAAAACAACGATATTCTCTCTCAAGCACTCAGACACCTGCTTCTCTTCCACTTCTGAAACTCCAAAAAGGGGCGTGTGAAGCGAACGTGATAACCACTACACTACAGAAACTGCTGCTTGATTTTGCTACAAGGAGTAAACCGAATTTTACAGATATTCATGGCACGTATTCGAATTTCCAAAATAAGGCATCAATGAAATTCTCTGTTACCGCTATAGTACTTCTTGAATGTGTCAATGAGCATTGTTTCCACCCGGTTTTGAACCAAAGACTTTTCGCATGTGAAGCGAACGTGATAACCACTACACTACAGAAACTGCTGCTACAATTATCTACAAGGAGTAAACCGAATTTTACAGAAATTCATGGCACGTATTCGAATTTCCAAAATACAGAATTTATGAAAATAACTATTCTCTGTTAAAAGTATAGTGCCTATTGCACGTGTCAAAGAGCACTGTTTCCGCCCGGTCTCGAACCGAGGACCTTTCGCGTGTTAAGCGAACGTGATAACCACTACACTACAGAAACTGCTGCTACATTTAGCTACCAGGAGGAAACCGAATTTTACTGATTTTCATGGCACGGATTGGAATTTCCAAAATACAGAATTTATGAAAATAACTTTTCTCTGTTAAAAGTACAGTACCTACTGCACGTGTCAAATAGCACTGTTTCCACCCGGTTTCGAACAGAGGACCTTTCGCGTGTTAAGCAAACGTGATAACCACTACACTACAGAAACTGCTGCTACATTTTGCCACAAGGAGTAAACCGAATTTTACAGATATACATGGCCCGTATTCGAATTTCCAAAATAAGGCATTAATGAAATTCTCTGTTACCGCTATCGTACTTCATGAATGTGTCAATGAGCTTTGTTTCCGCCCGGCTTCGAACCAGGGACTTTTCACGTGTGAAGCGAACGTGATAAACACTACACCACAGAAACTACTGCTACAATTAGCTGCAAGGAGTAAACCGAATTTTACTGATATACATGGCACGTGTTCAAATTTCCAAAATTAGGTATTTATGAAAATAACTATTCTCTGTTAAAAGTAAAGCACCTACTGCACGTGTTAAAGAGCACTGTTTCCGGCCGGTTTCGATCCGAGGATCTTTCGCGTGTTAAGCTAAAGTGATAACCACTACACTACAGAAACTGATTCTACAATTAGCTGCAAGGAGTAAACCGAATTTTACCGATATTCATGGCACGTATTAGAATTTCCAAAATAAGGCATGAACGAATTTCTCTGTTACCACTATGATACTTCTTGAATGTGTCATTGAGCGTTGTTTCCGACCGGTTTCGAACCAAAGACTTCTCGCATGTGAAGCAAACGTGATAACCACTATACTACAGAAACTGCTGCTACATTTATCTACAAGGAGTAAACCGAATTTTACAGATATTCATGGCACGTATTCAAATTTCCAAAATACAGAATTTATGAAAACAACTATTCTCTGTTAAAAGTATTGTGCCTACTGCACGTGTCAAAGAGCACTGTTTCCACTCGGTTTCGAACCGAGGACCTTTCGCGTGTTAAGCAAACGTGATAACCACTACACTACAGAAACTGCAGCTACGTTTTGCTACAAGGAGTAAACCGAATTTTACAGATATTCATGGCACGTATTCGAATTTCCAAAATAAGTCATTAATGATATTCTCTGTTACCGCTATAGTACTTCTTGAATATGTCAATGAGCATTGTTTCCGCCCGGTTTCGAACCAGGGACCTTTCGCATGTGAAGCAAACGTGATAACCACTACACTACAGAAACTGCTGCTACGATTATCTTGCAAGGAGTAAACCGAATTTTACTGATATACATGGCACGTGTTCAAAATTCCAAAATTAGGTATTTATGAAAATAACTATTCTCTGTTAAAAGTAAAGCACCTACTGCACGTGTTAAAGAGCACTGTTTCCGGCCGGTTTCGATCCGAGGATCTTTCGCGTGTTAAGCGAACGTGATAACCACTACACTACAGAAACTGTTTCTACAATTAGCTGCAAGGAGTAAACCGAATTTTACCGATATTCATGGCACGTATTCGAATTTCCAAAATAAGGCATTAATGAAATTCTCTGTTACCGCTATAGTACTTCTTGAACGTGTCAATGAGCGTTGTTTCCGCCCGGTTTCGCGTGTGAAGCAAACGTGATAACCACTACACTACAGAAACTGCTGCTACAATTATCTTGCAAGGAGTAAACCGAATTTTACTGATATACATGGCACGTGTTCAAATTTCCAAAATTAGGTATTTATGAAAATAACTATTCTCTGTTAAAAGTAAAGTACCTACTGCACGTGTTAAAGAGCACTGTTTCCGCCCGGTTTCGATCCGAGGACCTTTCGCGTGTAAAGCGAAAGGTCCCTGGTTCGAAACCGGGCGGAAACAACGCTCATTGACACATTGAAGAAGTACTAGAGTGGTAACAGAGAATTTCATTACTGCCTTATTTTGGAAATTCGAATACGTGCCATGAATATCTGTAAAATTCGGTTTACTCCTTGCAGAAAAATCAAGCAGCAGTTTCTGTAGTGTAGTGGTTATCACGTTTGCTTTACACGCGAAAGGTCCTCGGTAGGAAACCGTGTGGAAACAGTGCTATTTGACACGTGCAGTAGGTATTGTACTTTTAACAGAGAATAGTTATTTTCATAAATGCCTAATTTTGGAAATTTGAACGCGTGCCATGAATATCTGTAAAATTCGGTTTATTCCTTGCAGATAATTGTAGCAGCAGTTTCTGTAGTGTAGTGGTTATCACGTGTGCTTCACACGTGAAAAGTCCCTTGTTCGAAATCCGGCGGAAAAAACGCTAATTGACACATTCAAGAAGTATCATAGTGATAACAGAGAAATTCATTAATGAGTTATTTTGGAAATTCGAATACATGCCATGAATATCGGTAAAATTCGGTTTACTCCTTGCAGCTGATTGTAGCAGCAGTTTCTGTAGTCTTGTGGTTATCACATCGAACCCAGGACGCGAAAGGTCCTCGGTTCGAAACCGGGCGGAAACAGTGCTATTTGACACTTGCAGTAGGTACTGTACTTTTAACAGAGAAAAGTTATTTTCATAAATTCTGTATTTTGGAAATTCGAATATGTGCCATGAATATCTATAAAATTCGGTTTACTCCTTGCAGATAATTGTACCAGCAGTTTCTGTAGTGTAGTGGTTATCACTTTTGCTTCACACGCGAAAGGTCCCTGGTTCGAAACCGGGCGGAAACAACGAGCATTGACACATTCAAGAAGTACTATAGCGGTAACAGAGAATTTCATTAATGCCTTATTTTGGAAATTCGAATACGTGCCATGAATATCAGTATAATTCGGTTTCCTCCTCGTAGCTAAATGTAGCAGCAGTTTCTGTAGTGTAGTGGTTATCATGTTCGCTTAACACGCAAAAAGTCCTCTGTTCGAAACCGGGCGGCAACAGTGCTCTTTGACACGTGCAGTAGGCACTATACTTTTAACATAGAATAGTTATTTTCATAAATTCTGTATTTTGGAAATTCGAATACGTGCCATGAATATCTGTAAAATTCGGTTTACTCCTTGTAGATACATGTAGCAGCAGTTTCTGTAGTGTAGTGGTTATCACGTTTGCTTCACATGCGAAAAGTCTTTGGTTCGAAACCGGTCGGAAACAACGCTCAATGACACATTCAAGAAGTATCATAGTGGTAACAGAGAAATTCGTTAATGCCTTATTTTGGAAATTCGAATACGTGCCATGAATATCGGTAAAATTCGGTTTACTCCTTGCAGCTAATTGTAGAAGCATTTTCTGTAGTGTAGTGGTTATCACGTTCGCTTAACACGCGAAAGGTCCTCGGATCGAAACCGGGCAGAAACAGTGCTCTTTAACACGTGCAATAGGTACTTTGCTTTTAACAGAGAATAGTTATTTTCATAAATACCTAATTTTTGGAAATTTGAACACGTGCCATGTATATCAGTAAAATTCGGTTTACTCCTTGCAAGATAATTGTAGCAGCAGTTTCTGTAGTGTAGTGGTTATCAAGTTTGCTTCACATGCGAAATGTCCCTGGTTCGAAACCGGGCGGAAACAAAGCTCATTCACACATTCAAGAAGTACTATTGCGGTAACAGAGAATTTCATTAATGCCTTATTTTGGAAATTCGAATACGTGCCATGAATATCTGTAGAATTCGGTTTACTCCTTGCAGAAAAATCAAGCAGCAGTTTCTGTAGTGTAGTGGTTATCACGTTCGCTTAACACGCGAAAGGTCCTCGGTTCGAAACCAGGCGGAAACAGTGCTCTTTGTCACGTGCAGTGGGTACTGTACTTTTAACAGAGAATAGTTATTTTCATAAATTCTGTATTTTGGAAATTCGAACACGTGCCATGAATATCTGTAAAATTTGGTTTACTCCTTGCAGCTAATTGTAGCAGCAGTTTCTGTACTGTAGTGGTTATCACGTTCGCTTCACACGCGAAAGGTCCCTGGTTTGAAACCAGGCGGCAACAACACTCAGTAACATATTCAATTAGTACCACAGAGAATTTCACTAATCCCTTATTTTGGAAATTCGAATACGTTCCATGAATATCTTTAAAATTCGGTTTACTCCTTGCAGCTAATTGTAGCAGAAGTTTCTGTGGTGTAGTATTTATCACGTTCGCTTCACACACGAAAGGTCCCTGGTTCGGAAACAATGCTCATTGACACATTCAAGATGTATCATAGTGGTAACAGAGAAATTCATTAATGCCTTATTTTGGAAATTCGAATACGTGCCATGAATATCTGTAAAATTCAGTTTACTCCTCGCAGAAAAATCAAGCAGCAGTTTCTGTAGTGTAGTGGTTATCACGTTCGCTTTACACGCCCCTTTTTGGAGTTTCAGGAAGTGGAAGAGAAGCAGGTGTCTGAGTGCTTGAGAGAGAATATCGTTGTTTTTGGAGGTCTATTTGCTTTATAAGTTTATAAGTTTGTGAGTGACTGTAGTGAAGTTTCTGTGAAACTTTTTTGCTATTGTCCCCCATCAGCGTGAGCTGTTTGGGGGATATTGCTTAAAATAACCGGACGGACAACATGGCTTCGACATCAAGAATACAAACGACGACGAGAAAGGACAACAGTGAAATCAGAATGTTAAACGAAGAACTGAAAAAAAGAACATATGAGAAGGAACTGACGGTGAACGTGGAAATAAGTGGAGAAGGGAAAATAACAACGATGGAATTGCTGAGAGGAATAAAGGAAGTTTGCGGAGCAATACTGGGATGTCGAATGAAAGACGGAAATAAGTATGAAATAACAATGTCTCATGTAAATGGAAAAGAAAGACTAATAGACGGGCTAAAGATAAAGAACTGTCAAATCATGGCTAAAGAATTAGGGAACGATGAGCTGGTGGTGTCCTTTTTGAACTTGCCCGCATACATTACGGATGAGGAGATAGAAGAGAAACTAAAAGGCTGGAATGTGAAGGCGACCACGCCAATCAAGAGGAGGATGTGGCCAGGAACGGACATTGTAGATGGGACGAGATTTTGCAAGGTAAAGTTTACAGACAATGTGCAATCCTTGCCATATTCTACTAAATTTAACACTGTCGAGGGATTTGAATATTTTCGTGTAATCCACGACAATCAAGTGAAGGTATGTAGATTATGTATTCAGCCGGGGCACATACTAAAGGAATGTCCGGAATTCACATGCCACAAATGTAGTGAACAAGGGCATTATGCCAGAGAATGTCGGAACATAGGAAATGTGTGCAAAATGTGTGACAGACCCAAAGTTAGATGTAGCTGTAATAAGGGAGAAGATCACTTACTTTTGCAAACAATGGACCTCACGTCTGAGGAAGGGGAGGGGAGTGTGCCGATGGAGAGAGAGGATGAGAGTGACATGGAGAGTGTGACTCCAGAGACAATGGCAGATAAGCTTGAAGAGCCTGTAATGTCTTATGGCAAAGCACGAGACGGGGTTTTAGTCTCTGCTGCTGACAAGGTGGAACAGCAGCACATGATGGGTGAAATACATACACAGGTGGAGATGGTGCAAGGTGCTTCTCAGGTGCCTGAGCCAGCTTTAAGCCTGTGTGAGAATTACACCAAAGAGTGGGTTGGGTCCACTGAAGTCACGGGCACTGTTAAAGCGCACTTTTCAAAAGGCTTCACAGCCGCTCCCCCCAAAAATCCAAATAAAGAGACGGATGATGAAATAGATGGTGAGGATCTTCAGTTGTTTGTAAAAAATAAGAGGTCATTGTCGAAAACCAGGGAGATGATGGGATTTGGAAAAAAGAAAAAGTAGGATTTGAAAGGACTTGTTTGACTCTGATTATACTTCTGCAAACATTAATAATGATTACAGTCGCATCCCTAAACGGTAACAGTTTGAGAAACATGAGAAAATTTGAGCAGGTATTAGTGTCTGTTAAGGCAGACATGTTGTGTTTTCAAGAGACCAATTGGACAGAATCCAAAATGCAGGAGATTAAGAGTAAATGGTCTGATTTAATTTTTTGTAGTCATGGAGGAGATAAAACATGTGGTGTGGCTATTTTGATAAAAAATGATGTGGTGCAGAATGTAAAACAAATATATGCTGACAATGATGGTAGACTTATTGTGATTGAATTTGAAGTTCAAAATGTAGTTTTTCGTTTAATTAATGTTTATGCTTCAAATATTGAATCTGAAAGGAGAGAAATGTTTCACAAATTAAAAACACTGTGCTCAGAAAACTGTATACTGATAGGAGATTTTAATGTGAGGTGTAGTAGAATGGATGCCTCTAGTTGTGCTAAATTCAGATATGACTCTTCTAGAAATGCATTATGGAAACTTATGAATGAGGAGAATCTAGTAGATATATGGAGGGCTGAAAATCCAAACAGAAGAGTATTCTCTAGAAGGCAGGTGGTTCTAAAGGAATTAAAACAAAGCAGAATTGATTTATGTCTAGCAAAACAAGAATTGGTGCAGAATGTTAAGAAGGTGTCATATACCTTTACAGCATATAGTGATCATGCAGTAATGTCATTTGAAATGGGTTTTGGTGTGGAGAGGAGAGGGGGAGGTGTATGGTGTTTAAATGCCAGTCTGTTAAAGGAAGAAGAATATAGAAATGAAATTGTTGAATGTATTAATGATGAAATGTCTAATGTACTGTTAAAAGAGAATGTGTGTTTATGGTGGGAGGAAGTGAAAGCAAAAGTAAAAAATAGGAGTATTAGGTACGCAAAAAATCATAACCGGTTAGATAAGCAGAAAGAAATAATGCTTAGGAATAGGATGTTGCATGAACTTGAAAAGGCTGATACGGATCCAGACTATGATGTTGTGAATTATTTGAAAATCCATGCAGAGCTGGGTAGTTATGAAAAAAAGAAATGTTTGGGTGCTATTGTTAGGAGCAGGGCACAGTACGCTTTGGAGGGAGAGAAATGTACATCCTTTTTTTTGGGTCTGGAAAAAAGAAAACAAACTAAGAGTTACATTGTAGAGTTGGAAGATGAAAGAGGTGTAAAGGTAAACGATTTTGTTGGGATCTTAGAGACAGTTGAAAACTTTTACAGAAATCTTTACAAAAAGAATGATGTAGAGAAAGTGTGTGTTGTAAAAGTGTTGGATACAATTAGTGCCAAAGTATCGCAGGCAGAGAGAATGATGTGTGATGAAGAGATTTCGATTATGGAAATCAAGGAAGCAATTGTTAGCACGCAAGGTAATAAAAGTCCGGGTTTGGACGGTTTAACAAATGAGTTCTATAAAGTCTTTGTAGATATTTTGGCACCCATTTTAGTGAGGGTGTTTCATTATATGGAAGAGAATAAGGAAATCCCTGAGTCTATGTCAACTGGAATGTTAACGATCTTATTCAAAAATAGGGGCAGTAGATTAAAGTTAGAAAATTATAGGCCTATTAGCCTTCTAAATTCGGACTATAAGATACTGACTAAAGTGTTAGCGAATAGGATGAAAAAGGTGATTGGGAGTATTATTGAATCAACACAAGCCTACGGCATACCTGGAAGAGATATTGCAGATGTAATTTGTACAATTAGGGATGTTGTTAATCAAATGAAAAATGAAGGTGGTATAGTTTTAAGTTTGGATTTTAACAAAGCTTTTGATAGAGTGGAGCACAGCTTTTTATTACAAACTATGGAGAGGTTTGGGTTTGGGCCAAAGTTTGTATCTTGGATCAACCTGTTGTATAGTGGGGCTAAAAGTTGTGTGAAATGTAACGGAGTGTTAACAGATACTTTCCCTGTGGAGAGGTCAGTAAGGCAGGGCTGTCCTTTGTCAGCTCTGCTGTACAGTGTTTCTACAGAACCGTTAGCTACATTGATAAATAGTAATAAAGAAGTAAGGGGTGTTGGAATCCCAGGTGGTGGTGTCAGTGTTGTACATCAGTACGCTGATGACACTACTTGTACTGTGAAGGATATAGAAAGTATTGGAAGCATTATGGAAATCATAGATATATATGGCAAGGCATCGGGTGCTAAAGTTAATATAGAGAAGACTGAAATAATGTTTGTTGGGGATATCAATGTAAAAGGGTGTGAGATTCCATTCAAGAGCGCAAAGGATTTTATTAAAGTGCTGGGAGTAAACATTGGTGTAAAGGAGAAAGAGGCAAAAGATATAACTTGGACTGGGATCCTTAATAAAGTCAAGCTAACGTTGAATTTCTGGAAAAATAGAAAACTTAAGTTACAAGGGAAAGTAATTGTTGCAAATGCTTTGGTATTATCCAAATTTGTGTATGTTTTGGGAGTCCTGGACATGCCGGAGTGGGTCCTAAATGAATTGAATAATGTGGTGTCAAATTTTATATGGGATGGTAAAGGAGTGAGAATAGCTCAGAAAACATTGATTGCTGACTATGTGGATGGAGGTTTAAAACTTGTAGATTTAGATGTCAAAAGAAAAGCTATTAGGATAAAAACAGTAAAGAAATATTTGTATGACAGTGAAGATTATGGCTGGAAACACTTCTTTAAAGTCTACTTAGAGGAGAGTGGTGGTTGTGAGGATAATGGTTTATTGATGGGGCTTAAAAGGGCAATGTTTGAAAAGGTACCAGATTTTTATAAAGAGGTGCTAAATGCATGGGCAGAGTTGTTGCCAAATGTATATTATGAATGTGGACATATTGACCTGATTATGAATCAACCTATATTTCTGAATGAGAAAATCAAGAACAAAGAAAAAGTTTTGTATAATAAAGTATTTATGAGTGCAGGTCTACGGCAAATAAAAGATTATACATATGAGGTAATTCCAGGGTTTTTACCTGGGGAAGCTATTTTTGACATAATCAATGAATGGGATGAAGAGGTGGGAAGGGGAACAGTGAATAATATGTATAACAAGATAAAGAATAGTATACCAAGAGAATGGGTTGATTTAATAAATAGTGAAGTTGAAAGAGAAGATTTATTTGTATTTCCTAATTTGTTCATTGGTAGCAGTAAGAAGAAAGTACATTTATCTAGTATACCAGTGAAAAGATTGTATAGAATAATGGTAGGAAAAGTGTGTAGAAGGCCGGCTGCTGAGAAATTTTGGAAAGTAGTTTTTCCGGAATTAGATGAAAAAAAGATATGGGAAAATTTAAATGTAAAATATAATAGTAAGGAGTGTGAAAATAATGATTTCAAATTAAGACATAATAGAATATTTACAAAGGTGGTGTTAAAGCAAATTAATGGTGAGATAGAAAGAGAATGCGATGTATGTGGACGTTTCCCGGAAACTCTAATGCATTTGTTTATAGAATGTGAGGATTTAAAATATTTTTTTTGTAAAGTTAAGGAAATGTTATGTAGAAACTGGGGGGGAGATTTCGTGAAAAAGTATGCGTGGGAGGAACTTTTGTTATTTGGAGTGTCTGGTAAATGTGAGGGTGTTAATGTGTGTTTGTTGAATATGGTTTTGAGTTTTGTGAGGTATGCTATTTTTTGTAGGAGGAATTATGTTTCTTTTGACAGAAAGAGGGTTCAGGTGTGGAGTATCTTTATAGCACTGTTCAGTAAACACATAGATATGTTGTTTAATTATGGGATGGAACATTTTGATGAATCTTTTGTTGAAGGGAGTGGGTTAATTTCACGAGAGGAGAGTGGAGGTATCACTTACAATTTTTGAAAGCACTGTTTTGATATTTACTTTGTTTTTCATTGGGTCCCTTGAATTTGATAGGGGGTGAATTGTTCACCAGCTTCTGTTAGTCTAGTGTCTTCTGTATTGTTCTCTGTGGATTGTACTGTAAACAGTAGATTGTACTGTAAATATTGTAAACAAACATTTTTGATAATAAAAAAAAAAAAAAAAAAAAAAAAAAAATCACATCGAACCCAGGACGCGAAAGGTCCTCGGTTCGAAACCGGGCGGAAACAGTGCTATTTGACACTTGCAGTAGGTACTGTACTTTTAACAGAGAAAAGTTATTTTCATAAATTCTGTATTTTGGAAATTCGAATATGTGCCATGAATATCTATAAAATTCGGTTTACTCCTTGCAGATAATTGTACCAGCAGTTTCTGTAGTGTAGTGGTTATCACTTTTGCTTCACACGCGAAAGGTCCCTGGTTCGAAACCGGGCGGAAACAACGAGCATTGACACATTCAAGAAGTACTATAGCGGTAACAGAGAATTTCATTAATGCCTTATTTTGGAAATTCGAATACGTGCCATGAATATCAGTATAATTCGGTTTCCTCCTCGTAGCTAAATGTAGCAGCAGTTTCTGTAGTGTAGTGGTTATCATGTTCGCTTAACACGCAAAAAGTCCTCTGTTCGAAACCGGGCGGCAACAGTGCTCTTTGACACGTGCAGTAGGCACTATACTTTTAACATAGAATAGTTATTTTCATAAATTCTGTATTTTGGAAATTCGAATACGTGCCATGAATATCTGTAAATTTCAGTTTACTCCTTGCAGAAAAATCAAGCAGCAGTTTCTGTAGTGCAGTGGTTATCACGTTTGCTTCACACGCGAAAGGTCCCTGGTTCGAAACAGGGCGGAAACAATCCTCATTGACACATTCAATTAGTACCACAGAGAATTTCATGAATCCCTTATTTTGGAAATTCGAATATATTCCATGAATATCTTTAAAATTCGGTTTACTCCTTGGAGATAATTGTAGCAGCAGTTTCTGTAGTCTAGTGGTTATCATGTCGAACCGAGGACGCGAAAGGTCCTCGGTTCGAAACCGGGTGGGAACAGTGCTCTTTGACATGTGCAGTAGGTACTGTACTTTTAACAGAGAATGGTTATTTTCATAAATTCTGTATTTTGGAAATTCGAATATGTGCCATGAATATCTATAAAATTTGGTTTACTCCTTGCAGATAATTGTACCAGCAGTTTCTGTAGTGTAGTGGTTATCACGCTTGCTTCACACGCGAAAGGTCCCTGGTTCGAAACCGGGCGGGAACAACGAGCATTGACACATTCAAGAAGTACTATAGCGGTAACAGAAAATTTCATTAATGCCTTATTTTGGAAATTCGAATACGTGCCATGAATATCTGTAAAATTAGGTTTACTCCTTTTAGCAAAATGTAGCAGCAGTTTCTGTAGTGTAGTGGTTTTCACGTCGAGGACGCGAAAGGTCCTCGGTTCGAAACCGGGTGGGAACAGTGCTCTTTGACATGTGCAGTAGGTACTGCGCTTTTAACAGAGAATAGTTATTTTCATAAATTCTGTATTTTGGAAATTCCAGTACGTGCCATGAATATCAGTAAAATTCGGTTTCCTCCTCGTAGCTATATGTAGCAGCAGTTTCTGTAGTGTAGTGGTTATCACGTTCGCTTAACACGCGAAAAGTCCTCGGTTCGAAACCGGGCCGAAACAGTGCTCTTTGACACGTGCAGTAGGCACTATACTTTTAACAGAGAATAGTTATTTTCATAAATTCTGTATTTTGGAAATTCGAATACGTGCCATGAATATCTGTAAAATTCGGTTTACTCCTTGTAGATAAATGTAGCAGCAGTTTCTGTAGTGTAGTGGTTATCACGTTTGCTTCACATGCGAAAAGTCTTTGGTTCGGAAACAACCCTCAATGACACATTCAAGAAGTATCATAGTGGTAACAGAGAAATTCGTTAATGCCTTATTTTGGAAATTCGAATACGTGCCATGAATATCTGTAAAATTCGGTTTACTCCTTGCAGAAAAAACAAGCAGCAGTTTCTGTAGTGTAGTGGTTATCTCGTTCGCTTTACAAGCGAAAGGTCCTCGGTTCGAAACCGGGTGGAAACAGTGCTCTTTGACACGTGCAGTAGGTACTGTACTTTTAACAGAGAAAAGTTATTTCCATAAATTCTGTATTTTGGAAATTCGAAGACGTGCCATGAATATCAGTAAAATTCGGTTTCCTCCTCGTAGCTAAATGTAGCAGCAGTTTCTGTAGTGTAGTGGTTATCACGTTCGCTTAACACGCGAAAAGTCCTCGGTTCGAAAGCGGGCTGAAACAGTGCTCTTTGACACGTGCAGTAGGCACTATACTTTTAACAGAGAAAAGTTATTTTCATAAATTCTGTATTTTGGAAATTCGAATATGTGCAATGAATATCTATAAAATTCGGTTTACTCCTTGCAGATAATTGTACCAGCAGTTTCTGTAGTGTAGTGGTTTTTACGTTTGCTTCACACGCAAAAGGTCCCTGGTTCGAAACCGGGCGGAAACAAAGAGCATTGACACATTCAAGAAGTACTATAGCGGTAACAGAGATTTTCATTAATGCCTAATTTTGGAAATTCGAATACGTGCCATGAATATCTGTAAAATTCGGTTTACTCCTTGCAGAAAAAACAAGCAGCAGTTTCTGTAGTGTAGTGGTTATCACGTTCGCTTTACAAGCGAAAGGTCCTCGGTTTGAAACCGTGTGGAAACAGTGCTATTTGACACGTGCAGTAGGTACTGTACTTTTAACAGAGAAAAGTTATTTTCATAAATTCTGTATTTTGGAAATTCGAATACGTGCCATGAATATCAGTAAAATTCGGTTTCCTCCTCGTAGCTAAATGTAGCAGCAGTTTCTGTAGTGTAGTGGTTATCACGTTCACTTAACACGAGAAAAGTCCTCGGTTTGAAACCGGGCGGAAACAGTGCTCTTTGACACGTGCAGTAGGCACTATACTTTTAACAGAGAAAAGTTATTTTCATAAATTCTGTATTTTGGAAATTCAAATACGTGCCATGAATATCTGTAAAATTCGGTTTACTCCTTGTAGATAAATGTAGCAGCAGTTTCTGTAGTGTAGTGGTTATCATGCTTGCTTCACATGCGAAAAGTCCTTGGTTCGAAACCGGTCGGAAACAACGCTCAATGACACATTCAAGAAGTATCATAGTGGTAACAGAGAAATTCGTTAATGCCTTATTTTGGAAATTCGAATACGTGCGATGAATATCTGTAAAATTCGGTTTACTCCTTGCAGAAAAAACAAGCAGCAGTTTCTGTAGTGTAGTGGTTATCACGTTCGCTTTACAAGCGAAAGGTCCTTGGTTCGAAACCGGGCGTAAACAGTGCTCTTTGACACGCTCAGTAGGTACTGTTCTTTTAATAGAGAATAGTTATTTTCATAAATGCCTAATTTTGGAAATTCGAATACGTGCCATGAATATCTGTAAAATTCTGCTTTACTCCTTGCAGCTAATTCTAGCAGCAGTTTCTGTAGTGTAGTTGTTATCACGTTAGCTTCACACACGAAAGGTCCCTGGTTCGAAACCGGTTGGAAACAACGCTCATTGACACATTCAATTAGTACCACAGAGAATTTCATGAATCCCTTATTTTGGAAATTCGAATACGTTCCATGAATATCATTAAAATTCGGTTTACTCCTTGCAGCTAATTGTAGCAGTAGTTTCTGTGGTGTAGTGGTTATCACGTTGGCGTCACACGAGAAAGGTCCCTGGTTTGAAACCGTGTGGAAACAACGCTCATTGACACATTCAAGAAGTACTATAGCGGTAACAGAGAATTTCATTACTGCCTTATTTTGGAAATTCGAATACATGCCATGAATATCTGTAAAATTCGGTTTACTCCTTGCAGAATCATCAAGCAGCAGTTTCTGTACCGTAGTGGTTATCAAGTTTGCTTTACACGCGAAAGGTTCTCGGTTCGACACCGGGTGGAAACAGTGCTATTTGACACGTGCAGTAGGTACCGTACTTTTAACAGAGAATAGTTCTTTTCATAAATGCCTAATTTTGGAAATTTGAACGCGTGCCATGAATATCTGTAAAATTTGGTTCACTCCTTGCAGATAATTGTAGCAGCAGTTTCTGAAGCGTAGTGGTTATCATGTGTGCTTCACACGTGAAAGGTCCCTGGTTCGAAACCCGGCGGAAACAACGCTAATAGACACGTTCAAGAAGTATCATAGTGATAACAGAGAAATTCATTAATGACTTATTTTGTAAATTCGAATACGTGCCATGAATATCGGTAAAATTCGGTTTACTCCTTGCAGCTAATTGTAGCAGCAGTTTCTGTAGTCTAGTGGTTATCACGTCGAACCGAGGATGCGAAAGGTCCTCGGTTCGAAACCGGGTGGAAACTGTTCTCTTTGACACGTGCAGTAGGCACTGTAGTTTTAACAGAGAATAGTTATTTTCATAAATGCCTAATTTTGGTATTTGAACGCGTGCCATGAATATCTGTAAAATTTGGTTTACTCCTTGTAGCAAAATGTATTAGCAGTTTCTGTACTGTAGTGGTTATCACGTTTGCTTAAAACGCGAAAGGTCCTCGGTTCGAAACCGGGTGGAAACAGTGATCTTTGACACGTCCAGTAAGGTACTGTACTTTTAACAGAGAAAAGTTATTTTCATAAATGCCTAATTTTGGTATTTGAACGCGTGCCATGAATATCTGTAAAATTCGGTTCACTCCTTGCAGATAATTGTAGCAGCAGTTTCTGTAGTGTAGTGGTTATCATGTGTGCTTCACACGTGAAAAGTCCCTGGTTCAAAACCCGGCGGAAACAACGCTAATAGACACATTCAAGAAGTATCATAGTGATAACAGAGAAATTCATTAATGACTTATTTTGGAAATTCGAATACGTGCCATAAATATCGGTAAAATTCGGTTTACTCCTTGCAGCTAATTGTACCAGCAGTTTCAGTAGTGTAGTGGTTATCACGTTCACTTAACACGCGAAAAGTCCTCGGATCGAAACCGGGTGGAAACAGTGCTCTTTGACACGTGCAGTAGGTACTATACTTTTAACAGAGAATAGTTATTTTCATAAATTCTGTATTTTGGAAATTCCAATACGTGCCATGAATATCAGTAAAATTCGGTTTCCTCCTCGTAGCTAAATGTAGCAGCAGTTTCTGTAGTGTAGTGGTTATCACGTTCGCTTAACACGCGAAAAGTCCTCGGATCAAAACCGGGTGGAAACAGTGCTCTTTGACACGTGCAGTAGGCACTATACTTTTAACAGAGAATAGTTATTTTCATAATTTCTGTATTTTGGAAATTCGAATACGTGCCATGAATATCTGTAAAATTCGGTTTACTCCTTGTAGATAAATGTAGCAGCAGGTTCTGTAGTGTAGTGGTTATCACGTTTGCTTCACATGCGAAAAGTCTTTGGTTAGAAACCGGTCGGAAACAACGCTCAATGACATATTCAAGAAGTATCATAGTGGTAACAGAGAAATTCGTTAATGCCTTATTTTGGAAATTCGAATACGTGCCATGAATATCGGTAAAATTCGGTTTACTCCTTGCAGCTAATTGTAGAAGCAGTTTCTGTAGTGTAGTGGTTTTCACGTTTGCTTAACACGCGAAAGGTCCTCGGATCGAAACCGGGCGGAAACAGTGCTCTTTAACACGTGCAATAGGTACTTTGCTTTTAACAGAGAATAGTTATTTTCATAAATACCTAATTTTTGGAAATTTGAACACGTGCCATGTATATCAGTAAAATTCGGTTTACTCCTTGCAAGATAATTGTAGCAGCAGTTTCTGTAGTGTAGTGGTTATCAAGTTTGCTTCACATGCGAAAGGTCCCTGGTTCGAAACCGGGCGGAAACAAAGCTCATTCACACATTCAAGAAGTACTATTGCGGTAACAGAGAATTTCATTAATGCCTTATTTTGGAAATTCGAATACGTGCCATGAATATCTGTAGAATTCGGTTTACTCCTTGCAGAAAAATCAAGCAGCAGTTTCTGTAGTGTAGTGGTTATCACGTTCGCTTAACACGCGAAAGGTCCTCGGTTCGAAACCAGGCGGAAACAGTGCTCTTTGTCACGTGCAGTGGGTACTGTACTTTTAACAGAGAATAGTTATTTTCATAAATTCTGTATTTTGGAAATTCGAACACGTGCCATGAATATCTGTAAAATTTGGTTTACTCCTTGCAGCTAATTGTAGCAGCAGTTTCTGTACTGTAGTGGTTATCACGTTCGCTTCACACGCGAAAGGTCCCTGGTTTGAAACCAGGCGGCAACAACACTCAGTAACATATTCAATTAGTACCACAGAGAATTTCACTAATCCCTTATTTTGGAAATTCGAATACGTTCCATGAATATCTTTAAAATTCGGTTTACTCCTTGCAGCTAATTGTAGCAGAAGTTTCTGTGGTGTAGTATTTATCACGTTCGCTTCACACACGAAAGGTCCCTGGTTCGGAAACAATGCTCATTGACACATTCAAGATGTATCATAGTGGTAACAGAGAAATTCATTAATGCCTTATTTTGGAAATTCGAATACGTGCCATGAATATCTGTAAAATTCAGTTTACTCCTCGCAGAAAAATCAAGCAGCAGTTTCTGTAGTGTAGTGGTTATCACGTTCGCTTTACATGCGAAAGGTCCTTCGTTCGAAACCGGGCCGAAACAGTGCTCTTTGACACGTGCAGTAGGTATTGTTCTTTCAATAGAGAATAGTTATTTTCATAAATGCCTAATTTTGGAAATTTGAACACGTGCCATGAATATCTGTAAAATTCGGTTTACTGCTTGCAGACAATTGCAGCAGCAGTTTCTGTAGTGTAGTGGTTATCACGTTCGCTTTACATGCGAAACGTCCTCGGTTTGAAACCGGGTGGAAACAGTGCTCTTTGACATGTGCAGTAGGTACTATACTTTTAACAGAGAATAGTTTTTTTCATAAATACCTAATTTTGGAAATTTGAACGCGTGCCATGAATATCTGTAAAATTCGGTTTACTCCTTGTAGCAAAATGTAACAGCAGTTTCTGTAGTGTAGAAATTATCACGTTTGCTTCACACGCGAAAGGTCCCTGGTTCGAAACCAGGCGGAAACAACGCTCATTGACAAATTCAAGAAGTACCGTAGTGGTAACAGAGAATTTCAATAGTGCCTTATTTTGGAAATTCGAATACCTGCCATGAATATCTTTAAAATTCGGTTTACTCCTTGTAGCTAATTGTAGCAGCAGTTTCTGTAGTCTAGTGGTTATCACGTTCGCTTTACATGCGAAATGTCCTCGGTTCGAACCTGGGTGGACACAGTGCTCTTTAACACGTGCAGTAGGTACTATACTTTTAACCGAGAATAGTTATTTTCATAAATACCTAATTTTGGAAATTTGAACACGTGCCATGAATATCAGTAAAATTCGGTTTACTCCTTGCAGATAAGTGTTGCAGCAGTTTCTGTAGTGTAGTGGTTATCACGTTAGCTTCACACGCGAAAGGTCCCTTGTTCGAAACCGGGTGGAAACAACGCTCATTGACACATTGAAGAAGTACTATTGCGGTAACAGAGAATTTCATTACTGCTGTATTTTGGAAATTCGAATTCGTGCCATGAATATCTGTAAAATTCGGTTTACTCCTTGCAGCTAATTGTAGCAGCAGTTTCTGTAGTCTAGTGGTTATCACGTTTGCTTAACACGCAAAGGTCCTCGGTTCGAAACCGGGTGGAAACAGTGCTCTTTGACATGTGCAGTAGGTACTTTACTTTTAACAGAGAAAAGTTATTTTCATATATTCTGTATTTTGGAAATTCGAATACGTGCCATGAATATCTGTAAAATTCGGTTTACTCATTGCAGATAATTGTAGCAGCAGTTTCTGTAGTGTAGTAATTATCACGTTCGCTTTACATGCGAAATATCCTCGGTTCGAAACCGTGCGGAAACAATGGTCATTTACACATTCAAGAAGTACTGTAGCGGTAACAGAGAAATTCATTAATACCTTATTTTGGAAATTCGAATACGTGCCATGAATATCTGTAAAATTCGGTTTACTCCTTGTAGCTAAATGTAAAAGCAGTTTCTGTAGTGTAGTAATTATCACGTTTGCTTCACACGCGAAAGGTCCCTGGTTCGAAACCAGGCGGAAACAACGCTCATTGACAAATTCAAGAAGTACCGTAGTGGTAACAGAGAATTTCATTAGTGAATTACTTTGGAAATTCGAATACCTGCCATGAATATCTGTAAAATTCGGTTTACTCCTTGTAGCAAATTGTAGCAGCAGTTTCTGTAGTCTAGTGGTTATCACGTTCGCTTTACATGCGAAATGTCCTCGGTTCGAACCTGGGTGGAAACAGTGCTCTTTAACACGTGCAGTAGGTGCTACACTTTTAACAGAGAATAATTATTTCCATAAATACCTAATTTTGGAAATTTGAACACGTGCCATGAATATCAGTAGAATTCGGTTTACTCCTTGCAGATACTTGTAGCAGCAGTTTCTGTAGTGTAGTGGTTATCACGTTTGCTTCACACGCGAAAGGTCCCTGTTTCGAAACCGGGCGGATACAAACCTCATTGACACATTCAAGAAGTACTATAGCGGTAACAGAGAATTTCATTAATGCCTTATTTTGGAAATTCGAATACGTGCCATGTATATCTGTAAAATTCGGTTTACTCCTTGTAGCAAGTTGTAGCAGTAGTTTCTGTAGTGTAGTGGTAATCACGTTTGCTTAACACGCGAAAGGTCCTCGGTTCGAAACCGGGCGGAAACAGTGCTCTTTGACACGTGCAGTAGGTACTGTACTTTTAACAGAGAATAGTTATTTTCATCAATTCTGTATTTTGGAAATTCGAATACGTGCCATGAATTTCTGTAAAATTCGGTTTACTCCTTGTAGCTAAATGTAGCAGCAGTTTCTGTAGTGTAGTTGTTATCACGTTTGCTTCACATCCGAAAAGTCCTTGGTTCGAAACCGGGCGGAAACAGTGCTCTTTTACACGTGCAGTAGTTACTTTACTTTTAACAGAGAATAGTTATTTTCATAAATGCCTTATTTTGGAAATTTGAACGCGTGCCATGAATATCTGTAAAATTAGGTTTACTCCTTGCAGATAATTGTAGCAGCAGTTTCTGTAGTGTAGTGGTTATCACGTTTGCTTAACACGCGAAAAGTCCTCTGTTCGAAACAGGGTGGAAACAGTGCTCTTTGACACGTCCAGTAAGGTACTGTACTTTTAACAGAGAATAGTTATTTTCATAAATTCTGTATTTTGAAAATTCGAATACGTGCCATGAATATCTGTAAAATTCGGTTTACTCCTTGTAGCAAACTGTAGCAGCAGTTTTTGTAGTGTAGTGGTTATCAAGTTAGCTTAACACGCGAAAGGTCCCTGGTTCGAAACCAGGCGGAAACAACGCTCATTGACAAATTCAAGAAGTACCGTAGTGGTAACAGAGAATTTCATTAGTGCCTTATTTTGGAAATTCGAATACCTGCCATGAATATCTTTAAAATTCGGTTTACTCCTTGCAGCTAATTGTACCAGCAGTTTCTGTACTGTAGTGGTTATCACATTCGCTTTACACGCGAAAGGTCCTCGGATTGAAACCGGGCAGAAACAGTGCTCTTTAACACGTGCAGTAGGTACTATACTTTTAACAGAGAATAATTATTTTCATAATAACTAATTTTGGAAATTTGAACACATGCCATGAATATCAGTAAAATTCGGTTTACTCCTTGCAGACAATTGTAGCAGCAGTTTCTGTAGTGTAGTGGTTATCACGTTTGCTTAACACGCGAAAGGTCCCTGGTTCGAAACCGCGTGGAAACAACGCTCATTGACAAATTCAAGAAGTACTATAGCGGTAACAGAGAATTTCATTGATGCCTTATTTTGAAAATTCGAATACGTGCCATGAATATCTGTAAAATTCGGTTTACTCCTTGTAGCAAACTGTAGCAGCAGTTTCTGTAGTGTAGTGGTTATCACGTTTGCTTTACAAGCGAAAGGTCCTCGGTTCGAAACCGGGTGGAAACAGTGCTATTTGACACGTGCAGTAGGTACTGTACTTTTAACAGAGAAAAGTTATTTTCATAAATTCTGTATTTTGGAAATTCGAATACGTGCCATGAATATCAGTAAAATTCGGTTTCCTCCTCAAAGCTAAATGTAGCAGCAGTTTCTGTAGTGTAGTGGTTATCAAGTTCGCTTAACACGCGAAAAGTCCTCGGTTCGAAACAGGGCGGAAACAGTGCTCTTTGACACGTGCAATAGGCACTATACTTTTAACAGAGAATAGTTTTTTTCATAAATTATGTATTTTGGAAATTCAAATACGTGCCATGAATATCTGTCAAATTCAGTTTACTCCTTCCATGACAATTGTAGAAGCAGTTTCTGTAGTGTAGTGGTTATCACGTTCGCTTAACACGCGAAAGGTCCCTGGTTCAAAACCAGGCGGAAACAATGCTCATTGACAAATTCAAGAAGTACCGTAATGGTAACAGAGAATTTCATTAGTGACATATTTTGGAAATTCGAATACCTGCCATGAATATCTTTAGAATTCGGTTTACTCCTTGCAGCTAATTGTAGTACTAGTTTCTGTGGTGTAGTGGTTATCACGTTCGCTTCACATGTGAAATGTTCCAAGTTCGAAACTAGGCGGAAACAACGCTCATTGACACGTTCAATTAGTACCACAGAGAATTTCATTAATGCCTTATTTTGGAAATTCGAATAGGTGCCATGAATATCTGTAAAATTCAGTTTACTCGTTGCAGAAAAATCAAGCAGCAGTTTCTGTAGTGTAGTGGTTATCACGTTCTCTTAGCATGCGAAAGGTCCTCGTTTCGAAACCGGGCGGAAACAGTGAATATCTTTAAAATTCGGTTTACTCCTTGCAGCTAATTGTAGCAGTAGTTTCTTTGGTGTAGTGTTTATCACGTTCGTTTCACACACGAAAGGTCCCTGGTTCGAAACCAGCAGAAACAATGCTCATTGACACATTCCAGAAGTATCATAGTGGTAACAGAGAAATTCATTAATGCCTTATTTTGGAAATTCGAATACGTGCCATGAATATCTGTAAAATTCGGTTTACTCCTTGCAGAAAAATCAAGCAGCAGTTTGTGTACTGTAGTGGTTATCACGTTCGCTTAACATGCGAAAGTTCCTTGGTTCGTAGCAGCAGTTTCTGAAGCGTAGTGGTTATCATGTGTGCTTCACACGTGAAAGGTCCCTGGTTCGAAACCCGGCGGAAACAACGCTAATAGACACGTTCAAGAAGTATCATAGTGATAACAGAGAAATTCATTAATGACTTATTTTGTAAATTCGAATACGTGCCATGAATATCGGTAAAATTCGGTTTACTCCTTGCAGCTAATTGTAGCAGCAGTTTCTGTAGTCTAGTGGTTATCACGTCGAACCGAGGATGCGAAAGGTCCTCGGTTCGAAACCGGGTGGAAACTGTTCTCTTTGACACGTGCAGTAGGCACTGTAGTTTTAACAGAGAATAGTTATTTTCATAAATGCCTAATTTTGGTATTTGAACGCGTGCCATGAATATCTGTAAAATTTGGTTTACTCCTTGTAGCAAAATGTATTAGCAGTTTCTGTAGTGTAGTGGTTATCACGTTTGCTTAAAACGCGAAAGGTCCTCGGTTCGAAACCGGGTGGAAACAGTGATCTTTGACACGTCCAGTAAGGTACTGTACTTTTAACAGAGAAAAGTTATTTTCATAAATGCCTAATTTTGGTATTTGAACGCGTGCCATGAATATCTGTAAAATTCGGTTCACTCCTTGCAGATAATTGTAGCAGCAGTTTCTGTAGTGTAGTGGTTATCATGTGTGCTTCACACGTGAAAAGTCCCTGGTTCAAAACCCGGCGGAAACAACGCTAATAGACACATTCAAGAAGTATCATAGTGATAACAGAGAAATTCATTAATGACTTATTTTGGAAATTCGAATACGTGCCATGAATATCGGTAAAATTCGGTTTACTCCTTGCAGCTAATTGTACCAGCAGTTTCAGTAGTGTAGTGGTTATCACGTTCACTTAACACGCGAAAAGTCCTCGGATCGAAACCGGGTGGAAACAGTGCTCTTTGACACGTGCAGTAGGTACTATACTTTTAACAGAGAATAGTTATTTTCATAAATTCTGTATTTTGGAAATTCCAATACGTGCCATGAATATCAGTAAAATTCGGTTTCCTCCTCGTAGCTAAATGTAGCAGCAGTTTCTGTAGTGTAGTGGTTATCACGTTCGCTTAACACGCGAAAAGTCCTCGGATCAAAACCGGGTGGAAACAGTGCTCTTTGACACGTGCAGTAGGCACTATACTTTTAACAGAGAATAGTTATTTTCATAATTTCTGTATTTTGGAAATTCGAATACGTGCCATGAATATCTGTAAAATTCGGTTTACTCCTTGTAGATAAATGTAGCAGCAGGTTCTGTAGTGTAGTGGTTATCACGTTTGCTTCACATGCGAAAAGTCTTTGGTTAGAAACCGGTCGGAAACAACGCTCAATGACATATTCAAGAAGTATCATAGTGGTAACAGAGAAATTCGTTAATGCCTTATTTTGGAAATTCGAATACGTGCCATGAATATCGGTAAAATTCGGTTTACTCCTTGCAGCTAATTGTAGAAGCAGTTTCTGTAGTGTAGTGGTTTTCACGTTTGCTTAACACGCGAAAGGTCCTCGGATCGAAACCGGGCGGAAACAGTGCTCTTTAACACGTGCAATAGGTACTTTGCTTTTAACAGAGAATAGTTATTTTCATAAATACCTAATTTTTGGAAATTTGAACACGTGCCATGTATATCAGTAAAATTCGGTTTACTCCTTGCAAGATAATTGTAGCAGCAGTTTCTGTAGTGTAGTGGTTATCAAGTTTGCTTCACATGCGAAAGGTCCCTGGTTCGAAACCGGGCGGAAACAAAGCTCATTCACACATTCAAGAAGTACTATTGCGGTAACAGAGAATTTCATTAATGCCTTATTTTGGAAATTCGAATACGTGCCATGAATATCTGTAGAATTCGGTTTACTCCTTGCAGAAAAATCAAGCAGCAGTTTCTGTAGTGTAGTGGTTATCACGTTCGCTTAACACGCGAAAGGTCCTCGGTTCGAAACCAGGCGGAAACAGTGCTCTTTGTCACGTGCAGTGGGTACTGTACTTTTAACAGAGAATAGTTATTTTCATAAATTCTGTATTTTGGAAATTCGAACACGTGCCATGAATATCTGTAAAATTTGGTTTACTCCTTGCAGCTAATTGTAGCAGCAGTTTCTGTACTGTAGTGGTTATCACGTTCGCTTCACACGCGAAAGGTCCCTGGTTTGAAACCAGGCGGCAACAACACTCAGTAACATATTCAATTAGTACCACAGAGAATTTCACTAATCCCTTATTTTGGAAATTCGAATACGTTCCATGAATATCTTTAAAATTCGGTTTACTCCTTGCAGCTAATTGTAGCAGAAGTTTCTGTGGTGTAGTATTTATCACGTTCGCTTCACACACGAAAGGTCCCTGGTTCGGAAACAATGCTCATTGACACATTCAAGATGTATCATAGTGGTAACAGAGAAATTCATTAATGCCTTATTTTGGAAATTCGAATACGTGCCATGAATATCTGTAAAATTCAGTTTACTCCTCGCAGAAAAATCAAGCAGCAGTTTCTGTAGTGTAGTGGTTATCACGTTCGCTTTACACGCCCCTTTTTGGAGTTTCAGGAAGTGGAAGAGAAGCAGGTGTCTGAGTGCTTGAGAGAGAATATCGTTGTTTTTGGAGGTCTATTTGCTTTATAAGTTTATAAGTTTGTGAGTGACTGTAGTGAAGTTTCTGTGAAACTTTTTTGCTATTGTCCCCCATCAGCGTGAGCTGTTTGGGGGATATTGCTTAAAATAACCGGACGGACAACATGGCTTCGACATCAAGAATACAAACGACGACGAGAAAGGACAACAGTGAAATCAGAATGTTAAACGAAGAACTGAAAAAAAGAACATATGAGAAGGAACTGACGGTGAACGTGGAAATAAGTGGAGAAGGGAAAATAACAACGATGGAATTGCTGAGAGGAATAAAGGAAGTTTGCGGAGCAATACTGGGATGTCGAATGAAAGACGGAAATAAGTATGAAATAACAATGTCTCATGTAAATGGAAAAGAAAGACTAATAGACGGGCTAAAGATAAAGAACTGTCAAATCATGGCTAAAGAATTAGGGAACGATGAGCTGGTGGTGTCCTTTTTGAACTTGCCCGCATACATTACGGATGAGGAGATAGAAGAGAAACTAAAAGGCTGGAATGTGAAGGCGACCACGCCAATCAAGAGGAGGATGTGGCCAGGAACGGACATTGTAGATGGGACGAGATTTTGCAAGGTAAAGTTTACAGACAATGTGCAATCCTTGCCATATTCTACTAAATTTAACACTGTCGAGGGATTTGAATATTTTCGTGTAATCCACGACAATCAAGTGAAGGTATGTAGATTATGTATTCAGCCGGGGCACATACTAAAGGAATGTCCGGAATTCACATGCCACAAATGTAGTGAACAAGGGCATTATGCCAGAGAATGTCGGAACATAGGAAATGTGTGCAAAATGTGTGACAGACCCAAAGTTAGATGTAGCTGTAATAAGGGAGAAGATCACTTACTTTTGCAAACAATGGACCTCACGTCTGAGGAAGGGGAGGGGAGTGTGCCGATGGAGAGAGAGGATGAGAGTGACATGGAGAGTGTGACTCCAGAGACAATGGCAGATAAGCTTGAAGAGCCTGTAATGTCTTATGGCAAAGCACGAGACGGGGTTTTAGTCTCTGCTGCTGACAAGGTGGAACAGCAGCACATGATGGGTGAAATACATACACAGGTGGAGATGGTGCAAGGTGCTTCTCAGGTGCCTGAGCCAGCTTTAAGCCTGTGTGAGAATTACACCAAAGAGTGGGTTGGGTCCACTGAAGTCACGGGCACTGTTAAAGCGCACTTTTCAAAAGGCTTCACAGCCGCTCCCCCCAAAAATCCAAATAAAGAGACGGATGATGAAATAGATGGTGAGGATCTTCAGTTGTTTGTAAAAAATAAGAGGTCATTGTCGAAAACCAGGGAGATGATGGGATTTGGAAAAAAGAAAAAGTAGGATTTGAAAGGACTTGTTTGACTCTGATTATACTTCTGCAAACATTAATAATGATTACAGTCGCATCCCTAAACGGTAACAGTTTGAGAAACATGAGAAAATTTGAGCAGGTATTAGTGTCTGTTAAGGCAGACATGTTGTGTTTTCAAGAGACCAATTGGACAGAATCCAAAATGCAGGAGATTAAGAGTAAATGGTCTGATTTAATTTTTTGTAGTCATGGAGGAGATAAAACATGTGGTGTGGCTATTTTGATAAAAAATGATGTGGTGCAGAATGTAAAACAAATATATGCTGACAATGATGGTAGACTTATTGTGATTGAATTTGAAGTTCAAAATGTAGTTTTTCGTTTAATTAATGTTTATGCTTCAAATATTGAATCTGAAAGGAGAGAAATGTTTCACAAATTAAAAACACTGTGCTCAGAAAACTGTATACTGATAGGAGATTTTAATGTGAGGTGTAGTAGAATGGATGCCTCTAGTTGTGCTAAATTCAGATATGACTCTTCTAGAAATGCATTATGGAAACTTATGAATGAGGAGAATCTAGTAGATATATGGAGGGCTGAAAATCCAAACAGAAGAGTATTCTCTAGAAGGCAGGTGGTTCTAAAGGAATTAAAACAAAGCAGAATTGATTTATGTCTAGCAAAACAAGAATTGGTGCAGAATGTTAAGAAGGTGTCATATACCTTTACAGCATATAGTGATCATGCAGTAATGTCATTTGAAATGGGTTTTGGTGTGGAGAGGAGAGGAGAGGGGGAGGTGTATGGTGTTTAAATGCCAGTCTGTTAAAGGAAGAAGAATATAGAAATGAAATTGTTGAATGTATTAATGATGAAATGTCTAATGTACTGTTAAAAGAGAATGTGTGTTTATGGTGGGAGGAAGTGAAAGCAAAAGTAAAAAATAGGAGTATTAGGTACGCAAAAAATCATAACCGGTTAGATAAGCAGAAAGAAATAATGCTTAGGAATAGGATGTTGCATGAACTTGAAAAGGCTGATACGGATCCAGACTATGATGTTGTGAATTATTTGAAAATCCATGCAGAGCTGGGTAGTTATGAAAAAAAGAAATGTTTGGGTGCTATTGTTAGGAGCAGGGCACAGTACGCTTTGGAGGGAGAGAAATGTACATCCTTTTTTTTGGGTCTGGAAAAAAGAAAACAAACTAAGAGTTACATTGTAGAGTTGGAAGATGAAAGAGGTGTAAAGGTAAACGATTTTGTTGGGATCTTAGAGACAGTTGAAAACTTTTACAGAAATCTTTACAAAAAGAATGATGTAGAGAAAGTGTGTGTTGTAAAAGTGTTGGATACAATTAGTGCCAAAGTATCGCAGGCAGAGAGAATGATGTGTGATGAAGAGATTTCGATTATGGAAATCAAGGAAGCAATTGTTAGCACGCAAGGTAATAAAAGTCCGGGTTTGGACGGTTTAACAAATGAGTTCTATAAAGTCTTTGTAGATATTTTGGCACCCATTTTAGTGAGGGTGTTTCATTATATGGAAGAGAATAAGGAAATCCCTGAGTCTATGTCAACTGGAATGTTAACGATCTTATTCAAAAATAGGGGCAGTAGATTAAAGTTAGAAAATTATAGGCCTATTAGCCTTCTAAATTCGGACTATAAGATACTGACTAAAGTGTTAGCGAATAGGATGAAAAAGGTGATTGGGAGTATTATTGAATCAACACAAGCCTACGGCATACCTGGAAGAGATATTGCAGATGTAATTTGTACAATTAGGGATGTTGTTAATCAAATGAAAAATGAAGGTGGTATAGTTTTAAGTTTGGATTTTAACAAAGCTTTTGATAGAGTGGAGCACAGCTTTTTATTACAAACTATGGAGAGGTTTGGGTTTGGGCCAAAGTTTGTATCTTGGATCAACCTGTTGTATAGTGGGGCTAAAAGTTGTGTGAAATGTAACGGAGTGTTAACAGATACTTTCCCTGTGGAGAGGTCAGTAAGGCAGGGCTGTCCTTTGTCAGCTCTGCTGTACAGTGTTTCTACAGAACCGTTAGCTACATTGATAAATAGTAATAAAGAAGTAAGGGGTGTTGGAATCCCAGGTGGTGGTGTCAGTGTTGTACATCAGTACGCTGATGACACTACTTGTACTGTGAAGGATATAGAAAGTATTGGAAGCATTATGGAAATCATAGATATATATGGCAAGGCATCGGGTGCTAAAGTTAATATAGAGAAGACTGAAATAATGTTTGTTGGGGATATCAATGTAAAAGGGTGTGAGATTCCATTCAAGAGCGCAAAGGATTTTATTAAAGTGCTGGGAGTAAACATTGGTGTAAAGGAGAAAGAGGCAAAAGATATAACTTGGACTGGGATCCTTAATAAAGTCAAGCTAACGTTGAATTTCTGGAAAAATAGAAAACTTAAGTTACAAGGGAAAGTAATTGTTGCAAATGCTTTGGTATTATCCAAATTTGTGTATGTTTTGGGAGTCCTGGACATGCCGGAGTGGGTCCTAAATGAATTGAATAATGTGGTGTCAAATTTTATATGGGATGGTAAAGGAGTGAGAATAGCTCAGAAAACATTGATTGCTGACTATGTGGATGGAGGTTTAAAACTTGTAGATTTAGATGTCAAAAGAAAAGCTATTAGGATAAAAACAGTAAAGAAATATTTGTATGACAGTGAAGATTATGGCTGGAAACACTTCTTTAAAGTCTACTTAGAGGAGAGTGGTGGTTGTGAGGATAATGGTTTATTGATGGGGCTTAAAAGGGCAATGTTTGAAAAGGTACCAGATTTTTATAAAGAGGTGCTAAATGCATGGGCAGAGTTGTTGCCAAATGTATATTATGAATGTGGACATATTGACCTGATTATGAATCAACCTATATTTCTGAATGAGAAAATCAAGAACAAAGAAAAAGTTTTGTATAATAAAGTATTTATGAGTGCAGGTCTACGGCAAATAAAAGATTATACATATGAGGTAATTCCAGGGTTTTTACCTGGGGAAGCTATTTTTGACATAATCAATGAATGGGATGAAGAGGTGGGAAGGGGAACAGTGAATAATATGTATAACAAGATAAAGAATAGTATACCAAGAGAATGGGTTGATTTAATAAATAGTGAAGTTGAAAGAGAAGATTTATTTGTATTTCCTAATTTGTTCATTGGTAGCAGTAAGAAGAAAGTACATTTATCTAGTATACCAGTGAAAAGATTGTATAGAATAATGGTAGGAAAAGTGTGTAGAAGGCCGGCTGCTGAGAAATTTTGGAAAGTAGTTTTTCCGGAATTAGATGAAAAAAAGATATGGGAAAATTTAAATGTAAAATATAATAGTAAGGAGTGTGAAAATAATGATTTCAAATTAAGACATAATAGAATATTTACAAAGGTGGTGTTAAAGCAAATTAATGGTGAGATAGAAAGAGAATGCGATGTATGTGGACGTTTCCCGGAAACTCTAATGCATTTGTTTATAGAATGTGAGGATTTAAAATATTTTTTTTGTAAAGTTAAGGAAATGTTATGTAGAAACTGGGGGGGAGATTTCGTGAAAAAGTATGCGTGGGAGGAACTTTTGTTATTTGGAGTGTCTGGTAAATGTGAGGGTGTTAATGTGTGTTTGTTGAATATGGTTTTGAGTTTTGTGAGGTATGCTATTTTTTGTAGGAGGAATTATGTTTCTTTTGACAGAAAGAGGGTTCAGGTGTGGAGTATCTTTATAGCACTGTTCAGTAAACACATAGATATGTTGTTTAATTATGGGATGGAACATTTTGATGAATCTTTTGTTGAAGGGAGTGGGTTAATTTCACGAGAGGAGAGTGGAGGTATCACTTACAATTTTTGAAAGCACTGTTTTGATATTTACTTTGTTTTTCATTGGGTCCCTTGAATTTGATAGGGGGTGAATTGTTCACCAGCTTCTGTTAGTCTAGTGTCTTCTGTATTGTTCTCTGTGGATTGTACTGTAAACAGTAGATTGTACTGTAAATATTGTAAACAAACATTTTTGATAATAAAAAAAAAAAAAAAAAAATCACGTTCGCTTTACATGCGAAAGGTCCTTCGTTCGAAACCGGGCCGAAACAGTGCTCTTTGACACGTGCAGTAGGTATTGTTCTTTCAATAGAGAATAGTTATTTTCATAAATGCCTAATTTTGGAAATTTGAACACGTGCCATGAATATCTGTAAAATTCGGTTTACTGCTTGCAGACAATTGCAGCAGCAGTTTCTGTAGTGTAGTGGTTATCACGTTCGCTTTACATGCGAAACGTCCTCGGTTTGAAACCGGGTGGAAACAGTGCTCTTTGACATGTGCAGTAGGTACTATACTTTTAACAGAGAATAGTTTTTTTCATAAATACCTAATTTTGGAAATTTGAACGCGTGCCATGAATATCTGTAAAATTCGGTTTACTCCTTGTAGCAAAATGTAACAGCAGTTTCTGTAGTGTAGAAATTATCACGTTTGCTTCACACGCGAAAGGTCCCTGGTTCGAAACCAGGCGGAAACAACGCTCATTGACAAATTCAAGAAGTACCGTAGTGGTAACAGAGAATTTCAATAGTGCCTTATTTTGGAAATTCGAATACCTGCCATGAATATCTTTAAAATTCGGTTTACTCCTTGTAGCTAATTGTAGCAGCAGTTTCTGTAGTCTAGTGGTTATCACGTTCGCTTTACATGCGAAATGTCCTCGGTTCGAACCTGGGTGGACACAGTGCTCTTTAACACGTGCAGTAGGTACTATACTTTTAACCGAGAATAGTTATTTTCATAAATACCTAATTTTGGAAATTTGAACACGTGCCATGAATATCAGTAAAATTCGGTTTACTCCTTGCAGATAAGTGTTGCAGCAGTTTCTGTAGTGTAGTGGTTATCACGTTAGCTTCACACGCGAAAGGTCCCTTGTTCGAAACCGGGTGGAAACAACGCTCATTGACACATTGAAGAAGTACTATTGCGGTAACAGAGAATTTCATTACTGCTGTATTTTGGAAATTCGAATTCGTGCCATGAATATCTGTAAAATTCGGTTTACTCCTTGCAGCTAATTGTAGCAGCAGTTTCTGTAGTCTAGTGGTTATCACGTTTGCTTAACACGCAAAGGTCCTCGGTTCGAAACCGGGTGGAAACAGTGCTCTTTGACATGTGCAGTAGGTACTTTACTTTTAACAGAGAAAAGTTATTTTCATATATTCTGTATTTTGGAAATTCGAATACGTGCCATGAATATCTGTAAAATTCGGTTTACTCATTGCAGATAATTGTAGCAGCAGTTTCTGTAGTGTAGTAATTATCACGTTCGCTTTACATGCGAAATATCCTCGGTTCGAAACCGTGCGGAAACAATGGTCATTTACACATTCAAGAAGTACTGTAGCGGTAACAGAGAAATTCATTAATACCTTATTTTGGAAATTCGAATACGTGCCATGAATATCTGTAAAATTCGGTTTACTCCTTGTAGCTAAATGTAAAAGCAGTTTCTGTAGTGTAGTAATTATCACGTTTGCTTCACACGCGAAAGGTCCCTGGTTCGAAACCAGGCGGAAACAACGCTCATTGACAAATTCAAGAAGTACCGTAGTGGTAACAGAGAATTTCATTAGTGAATTACTTTGGAAATTCGAATACCTGCCATGAATATCTGTAAAATTCGGTTTACTCCTTGTAGCAAATTGTAGCAGCAGTTTCTGTAGTCTAGTGGTTATCACGTTCGCTTTACATGCGAAATGTCCTCGGTTCGAACCTGGGTGGAAACAGTGCTCTTTAACACGTGCAGTAGGTGCTACACTTTTAACAGAGAATAATTATTTCCATAAATACCTAATTTTGGAAATTTGAACACGTGCCATGAATATCAGTAGAATTCGGTTTACTCCTTGCAGATACTTGTAGCAGCAGTTTCTGTAGTGTAGTGGTTATCACGTTTGCTTCACACGCGAAAGGTCCCTGTTTCGAAACCGGGCGGATACAAACCTCATTGACACATTCAAGAAGTACTATAGCGGTAACAGAGAATTTCATTAATGCCTTATTTTGGAAATTCGAATACGTGCCATGTATATCTGTAAAATTCGGTTTACTCCTTGTAGCAAGTTGTAGCAGTAGTTTCTGTAGTGTAGTGGTAATCACGTTTGCTTAACACGCGAAAGGTCCTCGGTTCGAAACCGGGCGGAAACAGTGCTCTTTGACACGTGCAGTAGGTACTGTACTTTTAACAGAGAATAGTTATTTTCATCAATTCTGTATTTTGGAAATTCGAATACGTGCCATGAATTTCTGTAAAATTCGGTTTACTCCTTGTAGCTAAATGTAGCAGCAGTTTCTGTAGTGTAGTTGTTATCACGTTTGCTTCACATCCGAAAAGTCCTTGGTTCGAAACCGGGCGGAAACAGTGCTCTTTTACACGTGCAGTAGTTACTTTACTTTTAACAGAGAATAGTTATTTTCATAAATGCCTTATTTTGGAAATTTGAACGCGTGCCATGAATATCTGTAAAATTAGGTTTACTCCTTGTAGATAAATGTAGCAGCAGGTTCTGTAGTGTAGTGGTTATCACGTTTGCTTCTGTTGATGATCAGTTACTTGAGAAGGAGACCAAGTCAAGACGCCGGACAGGGTGGATTCAATTATCGTAAGGCATCTTTATTAAGATACAAAGATATTTGGCATAGCGTGCACGGACTCGTTCTGTCACCTCTTAAGGAGACAGCAGAAAAAAGCCCCGAGAACATATTGTGTTTACATTTTATACAGTGTAACAATAATGTAATGACGTAGGTTGAGTCTGGTAGATTCGCTCTCCTGACTGGTCGATGAGTGTTGAGGGCGGTCCCGTCCCCGACTAATGTCGACTTCTCATTGGCTCTTGACAGTGTTCTTTGTTCTTGAAACCCAGCCCTCAGGGATGTGTGTGTGTGTGTGTGTGTGTGTGTGTGTGTCACGAGTCTACTCAGCCTACACCACTTCTAGCTTATCTTCATGTGTGTACCCGAGAGTCAGACACCCAAGGACAGTGCCTGTTTTTATGCTACAGTTAGGACAGTTTCTGCTACCAGCCCCTCCCGAACACCTGTCCTTGAGCGGCCCCACAACCAGGCATTGTGTGTGTGTGTGTGGGTAGTTAGGACTAACTGTTCTGCAAGATGTTAGCTTGGTATAATGATTGTGTAAGGTTACTGGCAGTGTTTAGGCAATATCGCATTAGTATTAAGAGACATAAAGAATATATTTATTACAAATCCCCCTCTTCACGTCTCCAAAGAGACGTGACAACTTCCGTCTACTCCTAACATGTGCTGGGTTGACTACCAGTCACCCAGGAACTTAAAACCTTCACACCCGGAAGAATACCATTACACGAACTGATTACACAAGGCTGGAGTAAAACACAAATTTGTCGAAGACAAATTTTGTGAGTCCCCCTCTTCACGTCTCACAAGAGACGTGACAATGTATAAGCAAAAGTCATAGTTATAGATGAAATTTGTCGAAAGACAAATTTTAAGTCCCCCTCTTCACGTCTCACAAGAGACGTGACACATCTAGTCTTGAAATATGTAAGTGGGTTCTGCTTCCTCAACAGTAAACCAATGATCATTGCCCAGAGCTGGATTCAGTGTCCTCTGGGGTCACTTCCATCAAAGGCATCATTCCGGTTGCCCATCTGCTCCGTTATCAATCTCTCCAGAATCCTGGAAATGAGACCTCTCGCACACGGGACCAAACAACAACCACACAACACAAACACTCATACCGGTGAAAGCAGCCCATAATACAGTTCTTACAACACTTTTCCATTTACCAAACATGGGCTGTGTTATCAGGAATGTACGTACAGCAATGAACCTAATCATTCTACCCACACCATCCTCCTTTGCCAATAACATATCGAGAGTCAGTCTATTTTACCAGGTCATGAGGGGGGTGGCGGATAATTGGTCAGAGAACCTCTTTACTGCATCCCTGTTTTCATTCATGAATCTCTGTTGATTATAAAATATGTCATTAATCCCATCCACATTTTTATTTGTTGTCAACCACCAAAATAATGTAGGGTTAAAAACTTCACATATTTGATTCATAGCTTTGTATTCATCTGGAACTTTCCTGAGGATTCCAATAGCATCCATCTAGACAAAGCTACTCCCATCCTGGTCAAAACTCCTCCTGTCCCTACTTTAGCCTCCTATAACTGGCCTCTGATGACTAACTCGAACTGGACCAATAACCCCAGGGCGCAAGCTAACCACCCTTCGTGGTAATTTCTGTCGCATGCGTCCTTTTCTGGTACTAGCCCACCCTTCATCAGTTATAGGTGCTGTGAGGTTAAACATTTTCTATTCATCTTTCAAACCTAAGTCAGTCACATTCACGATTACTTTCAGCCATTAAAGTCATCTAAGTTCTCGGTGCCATTCTTGTATCTATAACACTGGTGCTCATCAGGAATTTAGGTGAACCCGAGGTGGGTTGGCTGAGTACTTCAATCTGGCCAACCCCAATTCCTGTACAGTTGTCTGCTTCCCCAGGAAATTGTTTAATGTTTACCTTAAATTCTACATCTTGATCTTCTTTGATTCCTTATTCTGCATGTCACTCATCAGTGTATTATATAGTTTATCTTCTACTTCTTCTCAATGACAACGGTATCGTATGATTAGTGCCAGAAGGTGGTGGATCTGAATGTATCAGTCAGATTAGACTATGATGCAGCTCAGAGTCTCTACTCTTCCCAAAAACCGCCAACCCTCTCCTGGCCTTAGTCTCTCTGCTAGGTATCACCCCATACTCACACCTCTAGGAGCACACACAGTGATGAACGGTCGGGATAGGAAATCTTCGTTAAGGAGGTAACCCCCGGACCCTGTTGGTATCGGTTCTTCTCCTAACTCTGTGTGTGATCAACAGTGTTCATATGTGTACACACCTCCTTGCAGTGGGTAACGTGGACCCAAGTGACTCTCTCAGCTTTTCTAATGGCAAAGGCAGTGGTTTAACAGAACCTGGTATGGGCCTTCCCAATGGTGTTGCTTCCAGTTTTTTCTCCTCAGGGACTGGATCCACACCCAGTCTCCTGGTTGGATTGAGTGAATCACCTTCTCCTGTAATTCACCTGTTGGACACAAATTCTTGGACATACGGGTTTGGTTAACAAACAGTCTTCTCATGTGCTCTGCTAGTATATCTTTAATTTCTATGTCTACCTGTTCTGGCATCTCTAACTCTGGCCTTCTATAGGCTCTACCTGATTAGCTAAACTGTCATCCATCATTTAAAGAGATAGATCCTAGTAAACCAACTCTAGGGATAATGTCTTGACCTAATATTCTAGCTACCATAATCATGTCCACCAAGTAAGTTGGGAACGCTTCTACCCATTTGCTATACTTATCTGTTATTGTTAAACACCCCTTCTTCCCCTCAATCCGGAATAGTTCAATAAGTCAATTTCCAAATGTTTGGAATGGATATTCTACAAAAAATGTTTTTTGTTTAAATAATTATCCTAACCTGTTCTATCACCTGCTCTACCATACTCCCCCTATTTATACATGGCTCAAGCCATGTATCAATATTGCTGCATATCTAAACAAATTATCCTTATGTCAGCCCTTCTCTTGTAGGATTGCCCCCTTTTATTTCCCACATGTCCAATTCTCCCTGGGGCCTTCATCCTCGGCTATTCTGTAACAATTCTCTGTCAAGTGTTTTATCTTCTTTAAGATGTATCTGTGCTGTTTTGTATGGTTTTAAATGTCTATGTGCTTGTCTATGTAAATAGTAACTTTTCTCTCCTTTCTTATTTCACCGGTTCTAGTCAATGCTACTATTTCGGCCTACTGTGCAGAATAGTGTCTGAGCAATGGTTCAGAGTCTAACACCTGAAACCAACTAAGCTTTCATATCTCCTCCTAGCGAATTTACCAAACAAAAACTTAAAATCAAAACTAAAATACATGCCTGCCAATGGAGCCGATAGTCTCTCCATGAATTAATATCCTAAAGCTAAGTGAACCAAATTCTCTTCCTATCTACTCCTGCTGGCCCCCCTTCTTTCTTCCCGCTACTCCCCAACCCTCAAGGTTACAGCAGTGCAGGGGAGGATCTCTCTGTCTGCCCTTCTATCTGTCTCCAGCTTTTTCTCATAACAGAAAGCATCAAATCTGGGTTGTTTCCAAATATTGACTAAATGTCTCATTGTCTCCTTGGTTGCACTCCTGAACTTTAGAAAAATCAACCTGTCTAGATATTGCATATCTACTTAAATTTATCTCGATACCCTCAATAATTCTGGATCACCTACAGATGTCATGTATCCCTGTCCTGTTGACATAAGTCCACCATTATTAAACTTATTCACAACAAAATATAATAATACTAGTATATCAATTCCACAGCCTTGTTGTGTTAAATCTCTTACACTGAATTCAACAACAGCTGACTTCCTAAGGGAAAATAAACGTATCTAGATCATGTAAAAAAAATACCCCTGCTACTGGCCAAAATATTTTAAAATCACATAATCAGATCAAAATGACTCATCTGATTTACTCCACCCAGGAAAAATATTTTACCCTTATTGTTCTAGGAAAATAGACTTAAGGAAGCCTACCCTTAGTCTAAGGCTTTGCCCTTTTAGTCCTATCATTGGTTCAAATTATCAATTGTGTCTAAGAGCTTTAACTCCATCATAATTATCAGTTCTACAAATTCCCTTAAAATCAATATCACCAATGCCCTTAAATTCACCATCCAAATGGCTTTTCAATGTGGCTGATCAGACCACACAGGAAAAGTCACCAGAGGGGTTAAAAAGTCATACCACCCTTTCAGAACCGTGTTTCTTACTACATTAAACAAATTAAAGCTAAGAACTTTATCTACATTTGTATCCCAGGTTCCCAGAACATCCCTTATCAAAAGAATTTCGTGTGTTTATTAAAACTCAGAAAACAAAACTTCCAAAATGCCATGTGTGTATACCCCTTTAAGATATCCTGTCCCTAGGATTTTTCCAAAGACAGTTAAGCGCTCCTTTTTCCATAAAATAACCACTTGGTCAGCATTTCCTCATACTACACCGATTCAAAAACCCAAACGTTAACTACAAACAAAACCTAAAAATACTTTATAATTCCATTATACTCCCCCCGGTCATTAGTTTTAAACTTATTTGAACATGCGCTACCCTTGGATACAATACTGTACTTCAAACCTATTAAACTCCCCTACTTTAACATACTGCTTGACTAATTTAACCCAAGATTGCTTAAAACCTTAAACCCCTTCAGTTTGTCTGCAAACCGGCCCATTCTGTTTGCTAGGAATACCCTGCCATTATACACAACTGTGTTTAATGTGCACCGTCCCTGTAAAAATAAAATTAACTCCACCTGCAATTCACTTTACTAACTTAATATTTTTCCATGCAATGTTCAAATCCCCACCAGTGAGAGTTCCTAAGGATACTCCGGCAATGATTATGAAAATAACAAACAGGGGAGCTGATATCCCCAGCCTCTCCCAGGGAGGGAGATAACCCGACCCTGGGCGTGGCGCCTTAGGTCGTGGAAACGGGAGCTGTGTTCCCATTTTCCACAACTAAGGTTTCAGTGGTTGGAATCGAATTTTAGGGCGCGCAAATCGGCCCTGGTTTCAGTCAAAGTTCTGGAAGGGGTTGGGGCCGGAGTGCAGTGTGTAAGGTGGTGCCACAACATAGTCCCAATAGTAAGCCCCATAATTACCATACAAATAATAAACGCCCTGGTGGATATTCCCAACCTCTCCCAGGGATATATTAGCCTCCTACGCCCTTCCACCTGGGCCTCCTCCTTCATCAAGGTCCACCTCAAAGGCGGCATTTTGGAGTCCTAATTGGAGGAACGCAAATCGTTCCGTACTTCTGCAAGAGTACGTGAAGGAGTTGGGGCTGGTGTGCAATGTGTCAGGTGGTGCCAAGGTGCGCCTGATTTACCTTTGACCTGGACAGAGTGTGAAGTAACTTCCTTCACTTCGTACGGTCCAGTCCACCTGGGTTCGGACCACTTTCTCTTGTGGACCCGGACCCTCACCCAGTCCCCAACTTTTACCTTAGGTGACTGGTCCTCCGGCAGCTCCCCCTCTTGGGCCTTCCGTACCTGCGCAGAGAGAGCTACAGAAAGTTCCGTCAGTTTTCTCACATAGTCAGACATTCCTATTCTCAGCACATCAAGAGGGGGCATATGACCTCCCTCCCTTGGTGGGCCAGGCATGACTCTCCCCGTCATTATCTCATGGGGAGAGAGAGATGGGTCCCCGCCAGTCATGGCCATCAGTGCCAGTGGTAGGGCTTCCACCCAGGTTAGCTTCGAACCTGCACATACCTTAGCAATCTTAGCCTTAAGAGTTTGATTTGCATGTTCCGCTAGGCCCTGAGATTGTGGCCTGTACACTGACCCGAATTTGTGCACAATTCCAAACCTTTCCTCCACCTGTCTCAGGTGTTTATTGCTGAAATGGGATCCGTTACCGGAACGGATTTGTCTCGGAACCCCATACCTAGGTATGAGGTCTCTTTGCAGCCATTTGATGACTGATTTGGCATCTTCCCGTGCCGTTGGTATTGCCTCTACCCACCTAGAGAACCTGTCTACCATTACTAACAGGTACCTTTTTCCTCCCACCACGTTATCTTCTCCCATGTCTGTGTAATCTATACTAATGTCTTGGAAACAGGCATTGGGTACTGGGTAAGATCCCATGGGCGTCTGGTATCTGGTTTTTTATATGGAAGCGCCCTTCTAGTCTCCTCTATGGCCCAAACTCCTATTCTCAATTCTGCTTCAGCCTTTTCTCTGTTTTTAGTTCCTTGTTTCTTAAACATATGCCTTCTGTTGCCTTCCACTTCCCCTGCTATTCCTTTCTGCACTACCTCCTTCAACCCATCTTCCATCACTAACAGCTGGCTTTTAGTGGGGGCTCCCCCGCTAAAATAGCCCGCCTGTGTCCATGTCAGTTTCACTTCCTCCCACACTTTTCTAATTGCTTTATACTGTTCCTCTCCTCCTGCCCTCTCTCTTATTTTTTGTTCCAAATATTCACTGAATTTAAGTTTAGTCGGCGGAATAGACGCCATATTTATTTATGAATTACCCACTATCCTTTGTATACTTAGCCCGTCGTTGGTCAAGACCAACGATGTATTCACGGTGCCGGCACAGTCTTGTCTTACCTCTGGTGCCCCACCCTCGTAAACAAAGTTATTTTAAAATATTAGGACTAATATTCTGAATAGGCTAAAACATTAACCCGGTCAATACCAACTCCCCGGTGATTACCTCAATTTGGTGTTCAATGTTATTTAGGTCCTCCTCGGTACTTACACATCAAACCCTTACTCAGTTCTATAGACAGACAGATCGCACACCCGGGCTGAAACCCAAACTATTGGTATCGCTTCGCGCCTTCGGGGTACGTACAAACAAAACGCTCTCAAAACAGGGCCGGAAACAGATTCCAGGCGCCCTGGAGGCGCACGAATCCCTCCCTAAACAAAGTCTTAAACCGGAACTATTTCTAGATGTCCGGGACGAAACTAAACACGTTATCACAATAAAGTTTCGGGACTTCCGACCAAAATCGGCTTATCTAGCTACTTGCTACTCCAATCATTCCCTAAATGAAGTCTTAAACCGAAACCAGAATAAATTCCGGAGATCCGGGACGAAACTAAATAATTTTAACTGGATTATTATTGTTTGAGTTATATCTACTTTAACCGACCCGCTTATGCTGAGTGTTCCCTCCTGGTCAGCCAGTTCAGGAGGCCTTCTCTAGTTAGCAGTCGTCACTATCAATGTTGTGCCACACAGGCTATCAGTTTTAACCGGGAAGAGTCACACAGACTCTTTGACCCACACAGGATCGCCACACAGGCTCTCTATCTTCACTCTTATGCCACACAGGCTCACAGATCCACACAGGATCGCTCTATCCAGTCAAATATCTTTGTAATCAGCCTTGTCAACATAATACAATTTAGTATAAAATTTAACAACAATTCATACTCACGCCCAGTACTACTGATCAAAAATTTGGATAAGACTATAGTACAATATGCAGATTTTTGTTTTAACAGGCTCTGCTTACCTTATTTAGTCGAGCTCGTTGATCAGTTTCCCGGGGCAAGCAGAATCGCCGATGACTCCTGCGGACAGGTCACCCGTTCCCTCGAGATTGCCCTTGACTTGTCCCCTCTCTCATCAACCTTTCATGGACCGAATTCAGAAGTGTGAAACCATCCTCTGCTACCAAGTTTTGTTGATGATCAGTTACTTGAGAAGGAGACCAAGTCAAGACGCCGGACAGGGTGGATTCAATTATCGTAAGGCATCTTTATTAAGATACAAAGATATTTGGCATAGCGTGCACGGACTCGTTCTGTCACCTCTTAAGGAGACAGCAGAAAAAAGCCCCGAGAACATATTGTGTTTACATTTTATACAGTGTAACAATAATGTAATGACGTAGGTTGAGTCTGGTAGATTCGCTCTCCTGACTGGTCGATGAGTGTTGAGGGCGGTCCCGTCCCCGACTAATGTCGACTTCTCATTGGCTCTTGACAGTGTTCTTTGTTCTTGAAACCCAGCCCTCAGGGATGTGTGTGTGTGTGTGTGTGTGTGTGTGTGTCACGAGTCTACTCAGCCTACACCACTTCTAGCTTATCTTCATGTGTGTACCCGAGAGTCAGACACCCAAGGACAGTGCCTGTTTTTATGCTACAGTTAGGACAGTTTCTGCTACCAGCCCCTCCCGAACACCTGTCCTTGAGCGGCCCCACAACCAGGCATTGTGTGTGTGTGTGTGGGTAGTTAGGACTAACTGTTCTGCAAGATGTTAGCTTGGTATAATGATTGTGTAAGGTTACTGGCAGTGTTTAGGCAATATCGCATTAGTATTAAGAGACATAAAGAATATATTTATTACACTTCACATGCGAAAAGTCTTCGGTTAGAAACCGGTCGGAAACAACGCTCAATGACATATTCAAGAAGTATCATAGTGGTAACAGAGAAATTCGTTAATGCCTTATTTTGGAAATTCGAATACGTGCCATGAATATCGGTAAAATTCGGTTTACTCCTTGCAGCTAATTGTAGAAGCAGTTTCTGTAGTGTAGTGGTTTTCACGTTTGCTTAACACGCGAAAGGTCCTCGGATCGAAACCGGGCGGAAACAGTGCTCTTTAACACGTGCAATAGGTACTTTGCTTTTAACAGAGAATAGTTATTTTCATAAATACCTAATTTTTGGAAATTTGAACACGTGCCATGTATATCAGTAAAATTCGGTTTACTCCTTGCAAGATAATTGTAGCAGCAGTTTCTGTAGTGTAGTGGTTATCACGTTTGCTTCACATGCGAAAGGTCCCTGGTTCGAAACCGGGCGGAAACAAAGCTCATTCACACATTCAAGAAGTACTATTGCGGTAACAGAGAATTTCATTAATGCCTTATTTTGGAAATTCGAATACGTGCCATGAATATCTGTGGAATTCGGTTTACTCCTTGCAGAAAAATCAAGCAGCAGTTTCTGTAGTGTAGTGGTTATCACGTTCGCTTAACACGCGAAAGGTCCTCGGTTCGAAACCGGGCGGAAACAGTGCTCTTTGTCACGTGCAGTGGGTACTGTACTTTTAACAGAGAATAGTTATTTTCATAAATTCTGTATTTTGGAAATTCGAACACGTGCCATGAATATCTGTAAAATTTGGTTTACTCCTTGCAGCTAATTGTAGCAGCAGTTTCTGTACTGTAGTGGTTATCCCGTTCGCTTAACACGCAAAAGGTCCTCGGATCAAAACCGGGTAGAAACTGTGCTCTTTGACACGTGCAGTAGGTACTGTACTTTTAACAGAGAATAGTTCTTTTCATAAATTCTGTATTTTGGAAATTCGAATACGTGCCATGAATATCAGTAAAATTCGGTTTACTCCTTGTAGCTAAATGTAGCAGCAGTTTCTGTAGTTTAGTGGTTATCACGTTCGCTTAACACGCGAAAGGTCCTCGGTTCGAAACCGGACGGAAACAGTGCTCTTTGACACATGCAGTAGGCACTGTACTTTTAACAGAGAATAGTTATTTTCATAAATACCTTATTTTGGAAATTAGAACGCGTGCCATGAATATCTGTAAAATTCGGTTTACTCCTTGTAGCAAAATGTAGCAGCAGTTTCTGTAGTGTAGTGGTTATCACGTTTGCTACACAAGAGAAAGGTCCCTGGTTCGAAACCAGGCAGAAACAACGCTCATTGACAAATTCAAGAAGTACCGTAGTGGTTACAGAGAATTTCAATTATTCCTTATTTTGGAAATTCGAATACGTTCCATGAATATCTTTAAAATTCGGTTTACTCCTTGCAGCTAATTGTGCCAGCAGTTTCTGTACTGTAGTGGTTATCACATTTCCTTTACACGAGAAAGGTCCTCGGTTTGAAACCGGGCAGAAACAGTGCTCGTTGACACATGCAGTAGGTAATGTACTTTAAACAGAGAATCGTTATTTTCATAAATGCCTTATTTTGGAAATTCGAATACGTGCCATGAATATCTGTAAAATTCGGTTTACTTCTTGCAGAAAAATCAAGAAGCAGTTTCTGTAGTCTAGTGGTTATCACGTTCGCTTTACATGCGAAATGTCCTCGGTTTGAAAAACGGGCGGAAACAGTGCTCTTTAACACGTGCAGTAGGTACTATACTTTAAACAGAGAATAGTTAATTTCGTAAATTCTGTATTTTGGAAATTCGAATACGTGCCATGAATATCTGTAAAATTCGGTTTACTCCTTGTAGCTAAATGTAGCAGCAGTTTCTGTAGTGTAGTTGTTATCACGTTTGCTTCACATCCGAAAAGTCCTTGGTTCGAAACCGGGCGGAAACAACGCTCATTGACACATTCAAGAAGTATCATAGTGGTAACAGAGAAATTCGTTAATGCCTTATTTTGGAAATTTGAATAAGTGCCATTAATATCTTTAAAATTCGGTTTACTCCTTGAAGCTAATTGTAGCAGCAGTTTCTGTAGTCTAGTGGTTATCACGTCGAACCGAGGATGCGAAAAGTCCTCGGATCGAAACCGGGTGGAAACAGTGCTCTTTGACACGTGCAGTAGGTACTGTACTTTTAACAGAGAAAAGTTCTTTTCATAAATTTTGTATTTTGGAAATTTGAACGCATGCCATGAATATCGGTAAAATTCGGTTTACTCCTTGCAGATAATTGTAGAAGCGGTTTCTGTAGTCTAGTGGTTATCACGTCGAACCGAGGACGCGAAAGGTCCTCGGTTCGGAACCGGGCGGAAACAATGCTCATTGACACATTCAAGAAGTACTATAACGGTAACAGAGAATTTCAGTAATGCCTTATTTTGGAAATTCGAATACGTGCCATGAATATCTGTAAAATTCGGTTTACTCCTTGTAGCAAAATGTAGCAGCAGTTTCTGTAGTGTAGTGGTTATCACGTTTGCTTAATACGCGAAAGGTCCTCTGTTCGAAACCGGGTGGAAACAGTGCTATTTGACACGTCCAGTAAGGTACTGTACTTTTAACAGAGAAAAGTTATTTTCATAAATTCTGTATTTTGGAAGTTCGAATACGCGCCATGAATATCAGTAAAATTCGGTTTACTCCTTGTAGCTAAATGTAGCAGCAGTTTCTGTAGTGTAGTGGTTATCACGTTCGCTTAACAAGCGAAAGGTCCTCGGTTCGAAACTCGGCGGAAACAGTGCTCTTTGACATGTGAAGTAGGCACTATTCGTTTAACAGAGAATAGTTATTTTCATAAATTCTGTATTTTGGAAGTTCGAATACGCGCCATGAATATCAGTAAAATTCGGTTTACTCCTTGTAGCTAAATGTAGCAGTAGTTTCTGTAGTGTAGTGGTTCTCATGTTTGCTTCACACGCGAAAGGTCCCTGGTTCGAAACCAGGCGGAAACAACGCTCATTGACACATTGAAGAAGTACCATAGTGGTAACAGAGAATTTCATTAGTCCCTTATTTTGGAAATTCGAATACGTGCCATGAATATCTTTAAAATTCGGTTTACTCCTTGCAGCTAATTGTAGTACTAGTTTCTGTGGTGTAGTGGTTATCACGTTCGCCTCACACGCGAAAGGTCCCTGGTTCGAAACCAGGGGAAAACAACGCTCATTGACACATTCAAGAAGTACTGTAGCGGTAACAGATAATTTCATTAATGCCTTATTTTGGAAATTTGAATACGTGCCATGAATATCTGTAAAATTCGGTTTACTCCTTGCAGAAAAATCAAGCAGCAGTTTCTGTAGTGTAGTGGTTATCACGTTCGCTTCACACGCGAAAGGTCCCTGGTTCGAAACCAGGTGGCAACAACACTCAGTAACATATTCAATTAGTACCACAGAGAATTTCATTAATCCCTTATTTTGGAAATTCGAATACGTTCCATGAATATCTTTAAAATTCGGTTTACTCCTTGCAGCTAATTGTAGCAGAAGTTTCTGTGGTGTAGTATTTATCACGTTCGCTTCACACACGAAAGGTCCCTGGTTCGGAAACAATGCTCATTGACACATTCAAGATGTATCATAGTGGTAACAGAGAAATTCATTAATGCCTTATTTTGGAAATTCGAATACGTGCCATGAATATCTGTAAAATTCAGTTTACTCCTCGCAGAAAAATCAAGCAGCAGTTTCTGTAGTGTAGTGGTTATCACGTTCGCTTTACATGCGAAAGGTCCTCGGTTCGAAACCGGGCGGAAACAGTGCTCTTTGACACGTGCAGTAGGTATTGTTCTTTTAATAGAGAATAGTTATTTTCGTAAATGCCTAATTTTGGAAATTTGAACACGTGCCATGAATATCTGTAAAATTCGGTTTACTGCTTGCAGACAATTGCAGCAGCAGTTTCTGTAGTGTAGTGGTTATCACGTTCGCTTTACATGCGAAACGTCCTCGGTTCGAAACCGGGTGGAACAGTGCTCTTTGACATGTGCATTAGGTACTATACGTTTAACAGAGAATAGTTTTTTTCATAAATACCTAATTTTGGAAATTTGAACGCGTGCCATGAATATCTGTAAAATTCGGTTTACTCCTTGTAGCAAAATGTAACAGCAGTTTCTGTAGTGTAGAAATTATCACGTTTGCTTCACACGCGAAAGGTCCCTGGTTCGAAACCAGGCGGAAACAACGATCATTGACAAATTCAAGAAGTACCGTAGTGGTAACAGAGAATTTCAATAGTGCCTTATTTTGGAAATTCGAATACCTGCCATGAATATCTTTAAAATTCAGTTTACTCCTTGTATCTAATTGTAGCAGCAGTTTCTGTAGTCTAGTGGTTATCACGTTCGCTTTACATGCGAAATGTCCTCGGTTCGAACCTGGGTGGAAACAGTGCTCTTTAACACGTGCAGTAGGTACTATACTTTTAACCGAGAATAGTTATTTTCATAAATACCTAATTTTGGAAATTTGAACACGTGCCATGGATATCAGTAAAATTCGGTTTACTCCTTGCAGATAAGTGTTGCAGCAGTTTCTGTAGTGTAGTGGTTATCACGTTAGCTTCACACGCGAAAGGTCCCTGGTTCGAAACCGGGTGGAAACAACGCTCATTGACACATTGAAGAAGTACTATTGCGGTAACAGAGAATTTCATTACTGCTGTATTTTGGAAATTCGAATTCGTGCCATGAATATCTGTAAAATTCGGTTTACTCCTTGCAGCTAATTGTAGCAGCAGTTTCTGTAGTCTAGTGGTTATCACGTTTGCTTAACACGCAAAGGTCCTCGGTTCGAAACCGGGTGGAAACAGTGCTCTTTGACATGTGCAGTAGGTACTTTACTTTTAACAGAGAAAAGTTATTTTCATATATTCTGTATTTTGGAAATTCGAATACGTGCCATGAATATCTGTAAAATTCGGTTTACTCATTGCAGATAATTGTAGCAGCAGTTTCTGTAGTGTAGTAATTATCACGTTCGCTTTACATGCGAAATGTCCTCGGTTCGAAACCGTGCGGAAACAATGGTCATTTACACATTCAAGAAGTACTGTAGCGGTAACAGAGAAATTCATTAATACCTTATTTTGGAAATTCGAATACGTGCCATGAATATCTGTAAAATTCGGTTTACTCCTTGTAGCTAAATGTAAAAGCAGTTTCTGTAGTGTAGTAATTATCACGTTTGCTTCACACGCGAAAGGTCCCTGGTTCGAAACCAGGCGGAAACAACGCTCATTGACAAATTCAAGAAGTACCGTAGTGGTAACAGAGAATTTCATTAGTGAATTATTTTGGAAATTCGAATACCTGCCATGAATATCTGTAAAATTCGGTTTACTCCTTGTAGCTAATTGTAGCAGCAGTTTCTGTAGTCTAGTGGTTATCACGTTCGCTTTACATGCGAAATGTCCTCGGTTCGAACCTGGGTGGAAACAGTGCTCTTTAACACGTGCAGTAGGTACTATACTTTTAACAGAGAATAATTATTTCCATAAATACCTAATTTTGGAAATTTGAACACGTGCCATGAATATCAGTAAAATTCGGTTTACTCCTTGCAGATACTTGTAGCAGCAGTTTCTGTAGTGTAGTGGTTATCACGTTTGCTTCACACGCGAAAGGTCGCTGTTTCGAAACCGGGCAGATACAAACCTCATTGACACATTCAAGAAGTACTATAGCGGTAACAGAGAATTTCATTAATGACTTATTTTGGAAATTCGAATACGTGCCATGTATATCTGTAAAATTTGGTTTACTCCTTGTAGCAAATTGTAGCAGTAGTTTCTGAAGTGTAGTGGTAATCATGTTTACTTAACACGCGAAAGGTCCTCGGTTCGAACCCGGGCGGAAACAGTGCTCTTTGACACGTGCAGTAGGTACTGTACTTTTAACAGAGAATAGTTATTTTCATCAATTCTGTATTTTGGAAATTCGAATACGTGCCATGAATTTCTGTAAAATTCGGTTTACTCCTTGTAGCTAAATGTAGCAGCAGTTTCTGTAGTGTAGTTGTTATCACGTTTGCTTCACATCCAAAAAGTCCTTGGTTCGAAACCGGGCGGAAACAGTGCTCTTTTACACGTGCAGTAGGTACTTTACTTTTAACAGAGAATAGTTATTTTCATAAATGCCTTATTTTGGAAATTTGAACGCGTGCCATGAATATCTGTAAAATTAGGTTTACTCCTTGCAGATAATTGTAGCAGCAGTTTCTGTAGTGTAGTGGTTATCACGTTTGCTTAACACGCGAATAGTCCTCTGTTCGAAACAGGGTGGAAACAGTGCTCTTTGACACGTCCAGTAAGGTACTGTACTTTTAACAGAGAAAAGTTATTTTCATAAATTCTGTATTTTGGAAATTCGAATACGTGCCATGAATATCTGTAAAATTCGGTTTCCTCCTCGTAGCTAAATGTAGCAGCAGTTTCTGTAGTGTAGTGGTTATCACGTTCGCTTAACATGCGAAAAGTCCTCGGTTCGAAACCGGGCGTGAACAGTGCTCTTTGACATGTGCAGTAGGCACTATACTTTTAACAGAGAATAGTTATTTTCATAAATTCTGTATTTTGGAAATTCGAATACGTGCCATGAATATCTGTAAAATTCGGTTTACTCCTTGTAGATAAATGTAGCAGCAGTTTCTGTAGTGTAGTGGTTATCACGTTCGCTTAACACGCGAAAGGTCCTCGGATCAAAACTGGGTGGAAACAGTGCTCTTTGACACGTGCAGTAGGTACTGTGCTTTTTACAGAGAATAGTTATTTTCATAAATTCTGTATTTTGGAAATTCAAATACGTGCCATGAATATCTGTAAATTTCAGTTTACTCCTTGTAGCAAACTGTAGCAGCAGTTTCTGTAGTGTAGTGGTTATCACGTTCGCTTTACACGCGAAAGGTCCTTGGTTTGAAACCGGGCAGAAACAGTGCTCTTTGACACATGCAGTAGGTACTGTACTTTAAACAGAGAATAATTATTTTCATAAATGCCTTATTTTGGAAATTCGAATACGTGCCATGAATATCTGTAAAATTCGGTTTACTTCTTGCAGAAAAATCAAGCAGCAGTTTCTGTAGTCTAGTGGATATCACGTTCGCTTTACACGCGAAATGTCCTCAGTTTGAAAAACGGGTGGAAACAGTGCTCTTTAACACGTGCAGTAGGTACTATACTTTTAACAGAGAATAATTATTTCCATAAATACCTAATTTTGGAAATTTGAACACGTGCCATGAATATCAGTAAAATTCGGTTTACTCCTTGCAGATAATTGTAGCAGCAGTTTCTGTAGTGTTGTGGTTATCACGTTTGCTTCACAAGCGAAAGGACCCTGTTTCGAAACCGGGCTGAAACAAACCTCATTGACACATTCAAGAAGTACTATAGCGGTAACAGAGAATTTCATTAATGCCTTATTTTGGAAATTCGAATACGTGCCATGTATATCTGTAAAATTCAGTTTACTCCTTGTAGCAAATTGTAGCAGTAGTTTCTGCAGTGTAGTGGTAATCACGTTTGCTTAACACGCGAAAGGTCCTCGGTTCGAAACCGGGCGGAAACAGTGCTCTTTGGCACGTGCAGTAGGTACTGTACTTTTAACAGAGAATAGTTATTTTCATCAATTCTGTTTTTTGGAAATTCGAATACGTGCCATGAATATCTGTAAAATTCGGTTTACTCCTTGTAGCTAAATGTAGCAGCAGTTTCTGTAGTGTAGTTGTTATCACGTTTGCTTCACATCCGAAAAGTCCTTTGTTCGAAACCGGGCGGAAACAGTGCTCTTTTACACGTGCAGTAGGTACTTTACTTTTAATAACCTCTTACATCTACACGTTCCGCTAGCGGAACGTCTGCTCCAATATCCAATGATGGGCGGGGCGCGAAATTCAAACTCCTCTAAATCCGAAAACTTACACTTTTCAAACATATGACTATGTTACAGCTATTTAAAGACAAGACTCTCCTTTATCTAACCAAACTGTCCGATTTCAAAAAGGCTTTACAGCGAAAGCAAAACATTAGATTATGTCAGCAGAGTACCCAGCCAGGAATAATCACACAGCCATTTTTCAAGCTAGCATATCATGTCACATAAACCCAAACCATATCTAAATGCAGCACTAACCTTTGATGATCTTCATCAGATGACACACCTAGGACATTGTGTTATACAATACATGCATGTCTGTTCAATCAAGTTCATATTTATATCAAAAACCAGCTTTTTACATTAGCATGTGACGTTCAGAACTAGCATTCCCACCGAACACTTCCGGTGATTTTACTAAATTACTCACGATAAACGTTCACAAAAAGCATAACAATTATTTTAAGAATTATAGATACAGAACTCCTCTATGCACTCGATATGTCCGATTTTAAAATAGCTTTTCGGATGAAGCACATTTTGCAATAATGTAAGTACATAGCCCGGCGTTACAGGGCTAGCTATTTAGACACCCACCCAGTGTAGCCTTCACCAAAATCACATTTCCTATAAGAAAAATGTTCTTACCTTGCTTGTTCTTCATCAGAATACACTGCCAGGACTTCTACTTCAATAACAAATGTAGGTTTGGTCCCAAATAATCCATCGTTATATCCAAACAGCGACGTTTTGTTCGTGCGTTCTAGACACTATCCCAACGCTAAATCTCGGCCACGAGCATGACGCAAAATATGACAAAAAATTTCGAAATATTCCATTACCGTACTTCAAAGCATGTCAACCGCTGTTTAAAACCAATATTTATGCAATTTATCTCGTAGAGAAGCGATAATATTCCGACCGGGAATCTGCCTGTCTGTAAACTGAGGAAAAAACCGAAAGCCGGGGGCGGGGCGTGTCACGCGCCTAAGGCTTAGTCCATTGACTGACCACTCAGCTTTTGCTCTCGTGTGCTTCAGCCAGGGCTTTGAATGACATCATTCCTGTTTTTCCCGGGCTGTGAGACTCCATTGTTGACGTGAGAAGTGTCACGTAAGAGCAGAGATCCTTTGTAAACGATAGAGAGAATCAAGAAGGGCAAGAAATGTTCAGACAGGGTACTTCCTGAACAGAAGCATCTCAGGTTTTTGCCTGCCATAGGAGTTCTGTTATACTCACAGACACCATTCAAACAGTTTCAGAAACTTTGGAGTGTTTTCTCTCCAAAGCTAATAATTATATGCATATTCCAGTTTCTGGGCAGGACTAATAATCAGATTAAATCGGGTACGTTTTTTATCCAGCCGTGAAATTACTGCCCCCTAGATGTAAGAGGTTTTAACAGAGAATAGTTATTTTCATAAATGCCTTATTTTGGAAATTTGAACGCGTGCCATGAATATCTGTAAAATTCGGTTTACTCCTTGCAGATAATTGTAGCAGCAGTTTCTGTAGTGTAGTGGTTATCACGTTTGCTTCACACGTGAAAAGTCCCTGGTTCGAAACCCAGCGGAAACAACGCTAATTGACACATTCAAGAAGTATCATAGTGATAACAGAGAAATTTGTTAATGCCTTATTTTGGAAATTCGAATACGTGCCATGAATATCTGTAAAATTCGGTTTAGTCCTTGTAGCAAACTGTAGCAGCAGTTTCTGTAGTGTAGTGGTTATCACGTTTGCTTAACATGCGAAAAGTCCTCGGTTCGAAACCGGGTGGAAACAGTGTTCTTTGACACGTCCAGTAAGGTACTGTACTTTTAACAGAGAAAAGTTATTTTCATAAATTCTGTATTTTGGAAATTCGAATACGTGCCATGAATATCAGTAAAATTCGGTTTCCTCCTCGTAGCTAAATGTAGCAGCAGTTTCTGTAGTGTAGTGGTTATCACGTTCGCTTAACATGCGAAAAGTCCTCGGTTCGAAACCGGGCGGAAACAGTGCTCTTTGACATGTGCAGTAGGCGCTATACTTTTAACAGAGAATAGTTATTTTCATAAATTCTGTATTTTGGACATTCAAATACGTGCCATGAATATCTGTAAAATTCGGTTTACTCCTTGTAGATAATTGTGTAGTTTAGAGTAATTATCGAGGTTAGCTAGCCAGCTATTTTCGTCCCCCGCGACGCCACTTTCCAAACCTAGCCAACTATTACCGACGAGCAGCATTGTAGAAACTAAATACATTACAAAGGAACGTCTTGATTAGTGTTATGTTAGCTAGCTACATAGTTGCCTTTGTATCATGATAAGGTGTAGTACTGAAACTATCGAGGTTACCTAGCCAGCTACACTTTCAAACAAAGTCAACAACGCAGCCACTGCTAGCTAGCCTAATTCACCAGCCAGCAGTACTGTATCATTTTAGTCTAAGGTTTTTGCAACGTAAGCTTAACTTTCTGAACATTCGAGACGTGTAGTCCACTTGTCATTCCAATCTCCTTTGCATTAGCGTTGCCTCTTCTGTAGCCTGTCAACTATGTGTCTGTCTATCCCTGTTCTCTCCCCTCTGCACAGGCCATACAAACGCTTCACACCGCGTGGCTGCTGCCACTCTAACCTGGTGGTCCCAGCTCGCACGACCCACGTGGAGTTCCAGGTCTCCGGCAGCCTCTGGAACTGCCGGTCTGCGGCCAACAAGGCAGAGTTCATCTCAGCCTATGCTACCCTCCAGTCCCTCGACTTCCTGGCGCTGACGGAAACATGGATTACCACAGATAACACTGCTACTCCTACTGCTCTCTCCTCGTCTGCCCACGTGTTCTCGCATACCCCGAGAGCATCTGGCCAGCGGGGTGGTGGCACTGGAATCCTCATCTCTCCCAAGTGGACTTTCTCTCTCTCTCCCCTGACCCATCTGTCTATCGCCTCCTTTGAATTCCATGCTGTCACGGTTACCAGCCCTTTCAAGCTTAACATCCTTATCATTTATCGCCCTCCAGGTTCCCTTGGAGAGTTCATCAATGAGCTTGACGCCTTGATAAGTTCCTTTCCTGAGGATGGCTCACCTCTCACAGTTCTGGGTGACTTTAACCTCCCCACGTCTACCTTTGACTCATTCCTCTCTGCCTCCTTCTTTCCACTCCTCTCCTCCTTTGACCTCACCCTCTCACCTTCCCCCCCTACTCACAAGGCAGGCAATATGTTTGACCTCATCTTTACTAGATGCTGTTCTTCCACTAATCTCATTGCAACTCCCCTCCAAATCTCCGACCACTACCTTGTATCCTTTTCCCTCTCGCTCTCCTCCAACACTTCTCACTCTGCCCCTACTCGGATGGTATTGCGCCGTCGCAACCTTCGTTCTCTCTCTCCCGCTACTCTCTCCTCTTCCATCCTATCATCTCTTCCCTCTGCTCAAACCTTCTCCAACCTATCTCCTGATTCTGCCTCCTCAACCCTCCTCTCCTCCCTTTCTGCATCCTTTGACTCTCTCTGTCCCCTATCCTCCAGGACGGCTCGGCCCTCCCCTCCTGCTCCATGGCTCGACGACTCATTGCGAGCTCACAGAACAGGGCTCCGGGCAGCCGAGCGGAAATGGAGGAAAACTCGCCTCCCTGCGGACCTGGCATCCTTTCACTCCCTCTCTACATTTTCCTCTTCTGTTTCTGCTGTTAAAGCCACTTTCTACCACTCTAAATTCCAAGCATCTGCCTCTAACCCTAGGAAGCTCTTTGCCACCTTCTCCTCCCTCCTGAATCCTCCTCCCCCCCCCCCTCTCTGCGGATGACTTCATCAACCATTTTGAAAAGAAGGTCGACGACATCCGATCATCATTTGTTAAGTCAAACGACACCGCTGGTCCTGCTCACACTGCCCTACCCTGTGCTTTGACCTCTTTCTCCCCTCTCTCTCCAGATGAAATCTCGCGTCTTGTGATGGCCGGCCGCCCAACAACCTGCCCGCTTGACCCTATCCCCTCCTCTCTTCTCCAGACCATTTCCGGAGATCTTCTCCCTTACCTCACCTCGCTCATCAACTCATCCTTGACCGCTGGCTACGTCCCTTCTGTCTTCAAGAGGGCGAGAGTTGCACCCCTTCTGAAAAAACCTACACTCGATCCCACCAATGTCAACAACTACAGACCAGTATCCCTTCTTTCTTTTCTCTCCAAAACTCTTGAACGTGCCGTCCTTGGCCAGCTCTCTTGCTATCTCTCTCAGAATGACCTTCTTGATCCAAATCAGTCAGGTTTCAAGACTGGTCACTCAACTGAGACTGCTCTTCTCTGTGTCACGGAGGCTCTCCGCACTGCTAAAGCTAACTCTCTCTCCTCTGCTCTCATCCTTCTAGACCTATCTGCTGCCTTTGATACTGTGAACCACCAGATCCTCCTCTCCACCCTCTCCGAGTTGGGCATCTCCGGCGCGGCCCACGCTTGGATTGCGTCCTACCTGACAGGTCGCTCCTACCAGGTGGCGTGGCGAGAATCTTACCACTGGTGTCCCCCAGGGCTCTGTTCTAGGCCCTCTCCTATTCTCGCTATACACCAAGTCACTTGGCTCTGTCATATCCTCACATGGTCTCTCCTATCATTGCTATGCAGACGACACACAATTAATCTTCTCCTTTCCCCCTTCTGATAACCAGGTGGCGAATCGCATCTCTGCATGTCTGGCAGACATATCAGTGTGGATGACGGATCACCACCTCAAGCTGAACCTCGGCAAGACGGAGCTGCTTTTCCTCCCAGGGAAGGACTGCCCGTTCCATGATCTCGCCATCACGGTTGACAACTCCATTGTGTCCTCCTCCCAGAGTGCTAAGAACCTTGGCGTGACCCTGGACAACACCCTGTTGTTCTCCACTAACATCAAGGCGGTGACCCGATCCTGTAGGTTCATGCTCTACAACATTCGCAGAGTACGACCCTGCCTCACACAGGAAGCGGCGCAGGTCCTAATCCAGGCACTTGTCATCTCCCGTCTGGATTACTGCATCTCGCTGTTGGCTGGGCTCCCTGCCTGTGCCATTAAACCCCTACAACTCATTCAGAAAGCCGCAGCCCGTCTGGTGTTCAACCTCCCAAGTTCTCTCACGTCACCCCGCTCCTCCGCTCTCTCCACTGGCTTCCAGTTGAAGCTCGCATCCGCTACAAGACCATGGTGCTTGCCTACGGAGCCGTGAGGGGAACGGCACCTCCGTACCTTCAGGCTCTGATCAGGCCCTACACCCAAACAAGGGCACTGCGCTCATCTACCGCTGGCCTGCTGGCCCCCCTACCTCTGAGGAAGCACAGTTCCCGCTCAGCCCAGTCAAAACTGTTCGCTGCTCTGGCACCCCTATGGTGGAACAATCTCCCTCACGACGCCAGGACAGCGGAGTCAATCACCACCTTCCGGAGACACCTGAAACCCCACCTCTTTAAGGAATACCTAGGATAGGATAAAGTAATCCTTCTAACCCCCCCCCCCCTAAAAGATTTAGATGCACTATTGTAAAGTGGTTGTTCCACTGGATATCATAAGGTGAATGCACCAATTTGTAAGTCGCTCTGGATAAGAGCGTCTGCTAAATGACTTAAATGTAATGTAATGTAATACCTAGTTTCCCTCCTTCAGGGAACAGTAGTTATAGTCATAACGTTAAGCTTGTCATATGAGGAACTTTAACTTAAATACTGGATCTTGCTGTCGGACAGTTTTTTGTATTCAGATCTCTGAAATGCTCTCTAACTACGTAACATTTATTGTCTCCTTATGTTACGCTGGGAAACAGTTTTCATGGGCACAGAAATCCTAAATCATTTCAGTTTACTAAATCCAATGGTTCTAACCGAGAGTCACCTTAACTTTATTGACAACTCCCAAATGGATACTGTCATTAATGCGGTTCTTCAATAATTACAAAATTATCTGGTGATCAGGTTATGAAATGTCATGACAAAGACATTTTAGTTTCCATGTTTCACCTGAAATATTAAATGATTTATAGTCCTAGGTCTATGTTATTGTTAGGTGAGATTATAGACCATTTTGGCATACACTTAATGGACAAAACCTCATTGTCAGGCTGATGGAAAACTAGCCAATGAGCATTTTACTGGTTGAAGTCGTTTTTAAATATAAAGTAGTACATTTGACAATAACACAAACATTATATTAAATCAGGACATTCAAACGAGCCTTACAATTATAATCCAAAGTAGTGTCAAATGATAATAATAATCATAATCAACCTGGAAATGGAGGCTATATTTGCTGTCCGCCTATGAGAACTCCCCTGAGTTTCCCTCACGGTGGTGAATTAGTGAATAGACACAGAGCTTAATGTGAGTTTCCTTGAGTATCACTCCTGATCTAGTGCTGTAATATTCAGAATACATTGTGAAAACTAATCTTTGCTCACCATTTGTTAAAGAAAAAAAAATTTCACCCCTTTTTTCTCCCCAATTGGTACTTACAGTCTTGTCTCATCGCTGCAACTCCCATACGGACTCTGGAGAGGCGAAGGTCGAGAGCCATGCGTCCTCCGAAACACAACCCAACCTAGCCGCGATGCTTCTTGACACAATGCCTATCCAACCCGGAAGCCAGCAGCACCAATGTGTCGGAGAAAACACTGTACACCTGGCAACCTGGTCAGCGTGCACTGCGCCCGGCCCGCCACAGGAGTCGCTAATGCGCGATGAGACAAGGATATCCCTGCCGGCCAAACCCTCCCCTAACCCGGACGACGGTGGGCCAATTGTGCGTCGCCCCATGGGCCTCCCGGTCGCGGCCGGCTGCAACAGAGCTTGGACTCGAACCCAGAATCTCTAATGGCACAGCTTAGGCCACTTGCTCACCATTTTTGCTCCAGGCAGATATACTACATCCATAACTAGCGGTTTCTGCATTAGCAGGGAGGTGTTTCTGCAATCAAATTGTGTGTGCATCGCCCTTGTCGCAATTTTAGCAAACACAGAAAGGTGCCTATATTTGAGAACAAAAGTCGCCTAGCACACTGCTTAGGAGTTCAACACCTTTTACTTATTTCTAGTTACTACTAATGTGAAAACAAGACTAAATATGACTATTGTTGCTCACTTGACTGTCTTAAGACAATTGTCAAGTAATTTTAACATACATTACAAACGTCAATTGTTGTACAGTATCATGGCTACGCTGTTTGTATCACCTTTTTCAGTGGATTTCTGCTGTTGTGAGCCTTTAACTATCTATCTGACTTGTTCACACAGGAGAGAGACGTGACTATCATGGATCCTCTGGGGAGCCTCAACATCATGATGCTAACGAGGCAGAGACAAGTCTGTCCAGATTCTATCACCTCAAGAAACACCAGCAGAGACCCACAGGGAAGAAATATATCTGCTGCTCTGACTGTGGAATAAGTTGCAAATCTTCATCAGAATTTAAAATACACCAGCGAGTACACACAGGAGAGAAATCTCACCACTGTTTTGATTGTGGGAAGAGTTACTTAAGATTAAAATCACTACAAGTACACCTGAGAATTCACACTGGAGAGAAACCTTACAGCTGTGATCAATGTGGGAAGAGTTTTACTACATCTAGCTATCTGATTATACACCAGAGAACACATACAGGAGAGAAACCGTACAGCTGTACTCAATGTGGGAAGAGTTTTACTCAGTCAAGCAACCTGTTATCACACCAGAGGACACACACAGGAGAGAAATCTTTTAGTTGTAATCAATGTGTGAAAAGTTTTATTACATCTAGTGAACTGACTGTACACCAGAGAACACACACAGGAGAGAAACCTTATTGCTGTGATCAATGTGGGAAGACTTATATTTCATCTTGCCATCTGACTAGACACCAGCGAGTACACACAGGAGAGAAGCCATTCCACTGTTCAGATTGTGGAAAAAGATTCTCATCTTCACAGAATATGAAGAAGCACCAGAAAACACACACAGGAGAGAAATCTTATAGCTGTAATCAATGTGGGAAGAGTTTTACTCGGCCAGACAGCCTAAAATTACACCAGAGAACACACACAGGAGAGAAACCTTATAGCTGTAACCAATGTGGGAATAGTTTTTCTACATCTAGAGTTCTCACTAAACACCAGAGAACTCATACAGGAGAGAAACCATACAGCTGTACTCAATGTGGGAAGAGTTTTTCAACATCTAGCTATCTCACTATACACCAGAGAACACACACAGGAGAGAAACAATATAGCTGTAGTCAATGTGGGATAAGATTTGCTTGGCTAACCAGCCTAGTTTCACATCAGAGAACACACACAGGAGAGAAACTTCCTAGCTGTGATCAATGTGGGAAGAGATACTCTGATAAAAGATCTCTGATTAAACATCAGAAAATACATGAAGGAGTTGTTTCATGATATCAATGAAATAATGTCACAATGTAGAATGTTTTAACATTGAAGTAGGAGTATTTTAATGATGTCACAATGTACAACAATAAACATTTGCCCCCTGTTCTATTGATTTCAACATGATATGGATATTAGCCTCAGGGGGAAAATCCAGGCTCTGAAATGGAAGAGTACTATTTATGAGATTTAACAAAAAGTGACTAACAAAAAAAGAGCTGTGTTACACTTACCACGTTGGTGACGCACTTGAATCAAAATGCAACACTTCAAAATGTAGCTAGCTGCTTTCTACAAATTGTCCTCTAACCAGTGATGTACACATTATTCCCAGATTTCATGTGGTTTTTGAGCTGTTCGTTTTAACAGGACGTGCAACTTCATCTCCCTCCTGTCACACAAATGATTTTAGCATGATATCGATGAATAAGTGTTGTGTTCCTTTGTTTAGCGACCCCTAAATTTAAATGCATCACTCCAAAATGTAGCTGAATGTCTTCTGCAGGTTGTCCTCTAACCAGTGAGGTGAAATATATCTCCCATTTCCATGTGTTTTTGTTTAGTTGATAGTTTCAACATCACGTACAACCTGATTTCCCCCCTAATCGATATCAGTGATTTATTGCTACTTGTCAAAACAACAGCGTTTTTGGTGCTTCTGCAGTTTATAAGGAGCTTGTTTTAAAAAATACAAGTAATATGATTATTGTGGCAGATGTTTGTGTACATAGCACATGTTATGTTTAGGTTTTCAATTTATCACAAACTGTTTCTGCATATTGGTTATTGATTTGGACACGTTAAAACTTTGTTTTGACATTGGGGCTGTCCCACCTAGCAAAATGTCATTGAAAAGACGTCGAAAATAAGACTATGCAATCAAATATTTCATATTTACAATTCATGTAACATTTAGTAATGATAATTATTTATGTAACCAACTGACAGTTTTTTTGGTACAATTATATTGACATTGTTGCCCTGCTTTTAGAATATCAGGGTTCATTCTCAGATGTGCCAACCCAAATGTACTAGAGCATGACATTGGGGACTGGGCCCCGATCCAACAACATGCCTATCTAGTGAACCCTGAAAAGAGAGAGAAGCTCCGCAGTGAGGTGGAAAGTTACTACGGATATTGCAGGAGTTTCCTCTTGAAATCAGACATGTCCGTGGTAAGGACAACTTGGTTGCTAATTGTCTCAAGGATGGGCAGTCAAAAAATATTTGTGTTTTGCGTTTAGCCAGTGCATTGCCATGGATCACAATTTATTTTGACTACCTGTTTTTACCTATTGGAGATGAGTTTTGTTTGGACTCGTTCCAAGGGGATGAGAGTTCTAGAAGCTAGTGAGTTTTAGGATTCTATAGAAAGAAAAAGGAGAGAAAATAAAACGATTGTATATTATTGTTTAGAAATGTGTGTTTTTCTTGTTTTTAATTGTTGACAGCCAGTAGACACCATGTTTATATTGGTGAAGGTGAATCATTGTAGTTGATTATAATGAGAAATGGAAGTTGTTTTCTGTTGGTGGTGAGCAAACTTGTCCATCAAAAATATAGGATATATTTGTTGTCTTAAAGGGGAAGGTGTTACAGGCTTTGGTATTTCGATTTATGTTTTGAGGTTGGACTTTAGCACGTCTAGCTCGTTAGCACGTCTAGCTCGTTAGCACGTCTAGCTCGTTAGCACGTCTAGCTCGTTAGCACGTCTAGCTCGTTGCACGTCAAGCTCGTTAGCACGTCTAGCTCGTTAGCACGTCTAGCTCATTAGCCCGTTAGCCCGTCTAGCTCGTTAGCGCGTCTAGCTCGTTAGCGCGTCTAGGTCGTTAGCGCGTCTAGCTCGTCAGCGCGTCTAGCTCGTCAGCGCGTCTAGCTCGTTAGCCCGTCTCGCTCGTTAGCCCGTCTGGCTCGTTAGCACGTCTAGCTCGTTAGCACGTCTAGCTCGTTAGCACGTAGGACGCACTGATTGGTGTCACCTCGTTAGTCAGTATGTGTTACACCTGTGCTGGCTTGTCCATCTCGTTAGTGGGAAGGTGTTTCACCTGAGCTGGTCCAGGTTCTATTTAAGAGTGTCTGGCCCAGTGCTCCAGTTGTACTGATACATGTGGAGAGTCAACACCTTTAGTTGCTCCACCTTTTTGGTTTGCTTCCTGTCTTTAAGTTTGGTGTGAGTTTTTCTTTTGTTTTCCTCTTCTTGGGCAGATTTAGTGGGTCTCATGGTGGGTGTCTTTTAGGTCCCAGTCATGTAGGTTAAAAGGGGTTCATCTTGGCTGTAAAAGACCTTTGTACTATTGTATCGTGGCTCTCAACGAATCATCTGTGGGTGATTTGTCGACCAGCCATCATTATCGTAGAGCACTCATTTGATTAATTTTGTATGTGTACGTTGTATTGCCCTGCTCCATTATTAAGTGATTAAAGATTTAGTTTAAGAATAACTCTGACTTGTGTGATAAGTTTGTCTCCTCAATTGATTTTAAAGAAATTAACCACCACATTTGGGGATGTGAATCTTTACTTGGTGACCGCTCCTGCCGACCTGGGTAAATGGTGCACGAGGGATCCCTCTAACTTGGGATCTCAGGGAGACCACACTGCGGGAACGGAGCAAATGGACCCACCTTTGTTCTGAGAGGCAGCCAGCCAAGTGGATACCACATCTCGAACGTAGTTTAAAAGAAAGAGGTGAGCGAAACACGCAAAGTGGAGTTTATAGAAAAGCCTCGTAGGCTCTGAGTGTGTATTCCTGTGTGGAGGTGTAAACAGGGCCCAGTCAGGAGGCTCTGAGTGTGTATTCCTGTGTGGGGGGGGGGGCACCTTGGCGGTGTAAACAGGGCCGAGTCGGTGGAGGATGATCTGAGAGTCAGTCGACTCAGACACCTATCATTGGTCGGTTGCGGGCGACCTAGAGCCATCCTGACACTGAATTGATCACAGTGGGGATTGGTTTGTAGGGGTGAGGGGCCAGGGTGGCTGTGGGTTCTGTGTGAAACACGGTACCTGGTTAAACTCTATTGGAAGAAGGACCTCATTCTGAAAAGTGTCTGTGTGACTCTCAGAAGTGGTGAATTCCAATGATTTTAAACGTGCTGCCAGGTATGCCCTGGGTTCGGTCATTTCGCGTTAAATATCTAGAATCTGTGTGAACTAGATGACAACTAGAATCTGTGTGAACTAGATGACAACTAGAATCTGTGTTTACTAGTTAAGACCATTTATGATATAGTACAAGATAGTAAGGTGCACCTGTAATTGTTTTAAACATGTAATTATTTTAAACCTGGACCCCATTTCATATTTTCTGATATGAGAGTTGTGTGACTGTGATATGAGAGTTGTGTGACTGTGGTATGAGAGTTGTGTGACTGTGGTATGAGAGTTGTGTGACTGTGGTATGAGAGTTGTGTGACTGTGGTATGAGAGTTGTGTGACTGTGGTATGAGAGTTGTGTGACTGTGGTATGAGAGTTGTGTGACTGAGTCATAATCTGATGTTTGGATAGTAACAGAGATCTATAGTTCCTCCTAGAGATCTATAGTTCCTCCTAGAGATCTATAGTTCCTCCTAGAGATCTATAGTTCCTCCTAGAGATCTATAGTTCCTCCTAGAGATCTATAGTTCCTCCTAGAGATCTATAGTTCCTCCTAGAGATCTATAGTTCCTCCTAGAGATCTATAGTTCCTCACAGAGATCTATAGTTCCTCACAGAGATCTATAGTTCCTCCTAGAGATCTATAGTTCCTCCTAGAGATCTATAGTTCCTCCTAGAGATCTATAGTTCCTCCTAGAGATCTATAGTTCCTCACAGAGATCTATAGTTCCTCACAGAGATCTATAGTTCCTCCTAGAGATCTATAGTTCCTCCTAGAGATCTATAGTTCCTCCTAGAGATCTATAGTTCCTCCTAGAGATCTATAGTTCCTCCTAGAGATCCATAGTTCCTCCTAGAGATCCATAGTTCCTCCTAGAGATCTATAGTTCCTCCTAGAGATCTATAGTTCCTCCTAGAGATCTATAGTTCCTCCTAGAGATCTATAGTTCCTCCTAGAGATCTATAGTTCCTCCTAGAGATCTATAGTTCCTCCTAGAGATCTATAGTTCCTCCTAGAGATCAATAGTTCCTCCTAGAGATCAATAGTTCCTCCTAGAGATCTATAGTTCCTCATAGAGATCTAGAGTTCCTCCTAGAGATCTAGAGTTCCTCCTAGAGATCTATAGGTCCTCCTAGAGATCTATAGTTCCTCCTAGAGATCTATAGTTCCTTTTGAGATCTGTAGTTCCTCACAGAGATCTATAGTTCCTCCTAGAGATCTATAGTTCCTCCTAGAGATCTATAGTTCCTCCTAGAGATCTATAGTTCCTCCTAGAGATCTATAGTTCCTCATAGAGGTCTATAGTTCCTCCTAGAGATCTATAGTTCCTCCTAGAGATCTATAGTTCCTCCTAGAGATCTATAGTTCCTCCTAGAGATCAATAGTTCCTCCTAGAGATCAATAGTTCCTCCTAGAGATCAATAGTTCCTCCTAGAGATCTATAGTTCCACCTAGAGATCTATAGTTCCTCCTAGAGGTCTATAGTTCCTCCTAGAGATCTATAGTTGCTCCTAGAGATCTATAGTTCCTCATATAGAAATATGCTTAATCAGATGATTGACATGTGGATAATAAGCTTTGATATAACGTTATCTTGGGGTTCCGTTCCTTCACTGCCCATCATAGAAGATCACGGGGTGGTATTGAGAGGGGGATGATATTTTAGAAAGCAGCGGAAGGTCTATAGTTCCTGTGAGGCTTGATTTTGCCATTGTCTCTGGGAGGTTAGAGACCCGTTGAGGATCCCATTGTCATTGTCCGGGAAACAAAAGTTTATTTTTTGGTTCTGCTGGGAGGATGTTTGGAGAGCTGCTTCGTAGCTGTGGAGAGTCCTTGAAAAAGCAAATGGAGTGGTTGTCGTGACTACCTGAGAATTTCTTACGTTTTCTATTGATTCTGTGAATATATGAAAATATGATGAATTGTATGTGTGTATAATGATTAGTAGAGATTTGATGAAGTAATACTGGGAATATAATTAGATACAATTTAAACAACCCATATGTAGACGAACGTAGGCTTTGAGTTGGTATCTTTAATGGATCATTTGATAAAGATGAGTTTTAAGCATTATTAAACTGTCTATAAAGTCTGGGCAGTTGTCTCAGAAACTGGAGTGAATCACAGGTAAACTAACAACATTGTAGACTTGATGCTAAATACAGATTTTTCAGCTTTAGTGTGTATATCGTATCCACTTAGTTATGTTAGGAAGTTTGCCATCTTTATGACCGGCCCTGGTAACTTCACCCCAACTTCTCTGATCCCCAGAACACAGTAACTTAACAACATAAGGGTTTTTCTGACATTTTTGGGAAATTAAGGGAAAATAAAAATCCAGCCGTAGCAGAGCCCCAAGACCCATGGGGACGTCCTCGAGGGCCTGGATGTTCTCCCCATCAAAGGCCAGCGGGATTTCACTCTCATGGTGAAATGGATTTCCACCGATGTGCAGTAAAGGAGTGAAGAGCGGTGAAATCTGTGTCAACAAAAGTAAGAAAAGATTAATACACAAACAATTAACAAAGAACAGAACAAATGTTCAGCTGTAGTTTTATATAAGCATGCACACCTATGTTTATGAAGAAACAGATGATTGGTGCATAGACATACCTTGTCATGGACATAAAGGCCACTCTGGTCCTCATTGAAGAGGTAGGGCAAGAGCAGAATCGCTGCTGTGGTCTCCAGTCCTAGTAAAGTAAAGCAATGATCTTACTACATTTGCTAATTTTATTACAAAATACATTAGAGAAAGGGAAGGAATAAGAGCTGTTGTTGGCTTTATGGAAACGATATACAATATATGGGAAAGAATATAGTTGAGGAAATAATCCAAACCTAGTTGTGCCTAGTTAGGACATAACGTTAGCTAGCTAACGGTACTGTACTGTAGCTCATACAACGCCGACGGTCAAACCCGGCTTTCTAATATTTACGTTCATTAACTATAGTAACGTTATGGAAGATATTCACAGAAAACCATCATTGTCTTCGTTATTCATTATTAGTATGTTATATTATTATAATAAATTATTTCGATACATATTCAGAGCCAAACATCAACCCAACTTAACCTTTTTAACTGTTGTCGCATCCAAACTTGTCACCATCGTTTTCAGTTGTAATTGCGAAGTTCCCGGAAGAAGTCCAGCAACAACGGAGGTTCCTCGATGAACCCACCTTCTAACAAGTTCTTTGAAGAACCTTTTGGGGCTGTTTTTCATTGACCAAGAACCCTACGGTTCTTAGGGGATCTGAGAACAACTCCAGTTGAACCCTTCATTTTTAGAGTTGTAGTCGGCTCTATTTACTCTCAGATTCAAACATGATGATTAGTATCAACGATCAAGTCAGCTGCTGCTACTCCAATACAGTATGAGGTGAGACGGTGAACTGATGTTGAACCGGGCAGTCAGCTGCTGCTGCTCCAATACAGTATGAGGTGAGACGGTGAACTGATGTTGAACCGGGCAGTCAGCTGCTGCTGCTCCAATACAGTATGAGGTGAGACGGTGAACTGATGTTGAACTGGGCAGTCAGCTGCTGCTGCTCCAATACAGTATGAGGTGAGACGGCGAACTGATGTTGAACTGGGCAGTCAGCTGCTGCTGCTCCAATACAGTATGAGGTGAGACGGCGAACTGATGTTGAACTGGGCAGTCAGCTGCTGCTGCTCCAATACAGTATGAGGTGAGACGGCGAACTGATGTTGAACTGGGCAGTCAGCTGCTGCTGCTCCAATACAGTATGAGGTGAGACGGTGAACTGATGTTGAACCGGGCAGCCAGCTGCTGCTGCTCCAATACAGTATGAGGTGAGACGGTGAACTGATGTTGAACCGGGCAGTCAGCTGCTGCTGCTCCAATACAGTATGAGGTGAGACGGTGAACTGATGTTGAACCGGGCAGTCAGCTACTGCTGCTCCAATACAGTATGAGGTGAGACGGTGAACTGATGTTGAACTGGGCAGTCAGCTGCTGCTGCTCCAATACAGTACGAGGTGAGACGGTGAACTGATGTTGAACTGGGCAGTCAGCTGCTGCTGCTCCAATACAGTATGAGGTGAGACGGTGAACTGATGTTGAATCATAATGATTAAGTTAATTAGTGAAACTGTTAAAAATAAGGATATTTCATATTTTCAAGTTCAGAAGTCAGAACCCATCACCTGCTATCTAAAAGAGACAGAAGAATGCACAAGAATGATCCTTGGGACATCCCTACCCTAAACCCTAACCTTAACCCCTACCTTAACCATTTTAAATGTCAACTTCAATGGGCTAGGGACGTCCCAAGGATGTATCTCTACCTGAAAATACATGATCTAAGTGATTGATAGTTGGTATTCAGCAGTCATAAAGCCTTATTTACTTTAATGAACTCCTAAAATAGTGATATTGTCAGACAGTATAGACAGCAGCTCTACACTTTATTGACTGACTGATCCATTCATCCTTCCATCCCTCCTCAGCCTTCCTCTCCTCTGAAGACCCAGTGAGGGTGGAGCTCAGTCAGAGAGCTGTTGAGGGACTGGTTAGGAAGAACACTTCTACAGCCAGAGGTGAGAGGTCACACATGGTTTAGATGGTAAATATTTATGTCCCCTTAGTGGTTCATCACGTCAGCAAAAGGGAATATGTTCCATCATCTATGCTTATTTACATTAGTGCAAACTGTCCACTGATATTGGTGTAATGTCTCACCCCTTTTGGCTGTATGAAAGATAATTTCCCCTCAGGCACAAACATTTGTTCTTTGATATTATGAAGGTCATTTGTGTCTAATGTACCATCTGCTGTCTGGAGGGAGGAAACGCAGTTGAGGAGGGAAAACTGTTTTTGTTCTTCATTGAATTATAATATTATAAAGCAGTTTAGGGAAACGTTTTTTTCTCTCCATTACATATGAATATTATATCAACACGTACAAAGAGCAACAAGTGTTGTTTGATTAGTTCAGATTTTTATGAGAATTTAAAACAAACTCTACATCTACTCCACATCTGTATTTCTGATTAAGAAGCAAATGATTATATATCAAAATAAGCACCTAGTTATTGATACCCTTGATAAAGATGAGCAAAAATTACTGTATAAAATAAATAAATAAACTTGACCCACTACCAGGATATTTTAGCCCAAAACCTGGTTACCTCTCTGCTAGGAGGCTGAAACTTGGCTATAAGTGGATCTTCCAGCAAGACACATCAACATCCACAAAGAAATGGTTATTTGGGTACAAAATCAACATTTTCAATGGCCATCTCAGTCTTCGGACTTGAACTCTATTGAAAACCTGTGGTTTGAATTGAACAGGGCAGTCCACAAGCGCAGACAAAAGAAATTGAGGACCTGTAGAGATTCTGTTTGGAGGAATGGTCTAAGATCCCACGCAATGTGTTCTCTAATCTCATGAAACATTTCAGTGTCATTATCCTCCAAAGGGGAGGGTGCTGGAGTATTGAAAACATGGGTGGCAATAATTCAGACCCCTACCTTTTGAGAATTACATGTTACATTAAATCTCTTTCTCTGAGCAATTGTATTAGTATAAAATAATATAGGACTAGGTATAGGACTAGGTCTATACTGCTCCTACATGGTGTAACAATACATCATTTAGATGTATATAATGAACAGACTAGGTCTATACTGCTCCTACATGGTGTAACAATACATCATGTAGATGTATATAATGAACAGACTAGGTCTATACTGCTCCTACATGGTGTAACAATACATCATGTAGATGTATATAATGAACAGACTAGGTCTATACTGCTCCTACATGGTGTAACAATACATCATGTAGATGTATATAATGAACAGATTAGGTCTATACTGCTCCTACATGGTGTAACAATACATCATGTAGATGTATATAATGAACAGCCTAGGTCTATACAAAAAGTTTGGGGTCACTTAGAAATGTCCTTGTTTTTGAAAGAAAATCAAAATGTTTCATTTATTTACCTGTTTTTGCTTTGTCATTATGGGGTATTGTGATGTCATTATAGGGTATTGTGATGTCATTATGGGGCAACGTGATGTCATTATGGGGCAATGTGATGTCTTATGGGGTATTGTGTGTAGATTGATGAGGGAAAAAATTAATTAATCCATTTTAGAATAAGGCTGTAATGTAACAAAATGTAGAAAAAGTGAACGGGTCTGAATACTTTCCGACTGCACTGTATATATTGGGGAAGTACTTAGTGACATCACTTCATTAAACATGAGGTACAAATATATAACATAGGTTCACAATATCAACATTCAATGTATCAAAATATATGACCAAGCTGGAAGTGGAAACACCAGCCCAGCCACAATCCTAGAGGTTCACTGATGATCAACCTCCTCCTTCACATCTGACTCCTGATGATCAACCTCCTCCTTCACATCTGACTCCTGATGATCAACCTCCTCCTTCACATCAGACTCCTGATGATCAACCTCCTCCTTCACATCTGACTCCTGATGATCAACCTCCTCCATCACATCTGACTCCTGATGATCAACCTCCTCCTTCACATCTGACTCCAATGATCAATCCAGAGCGTCTTCTTTTTTGGGGGGAATCCCGATGGACGACGTAATCCAATAGGCCGTCATCACCACCACCACCCACTAGTTAATTGTCATTCGGGTTATCAATAGGAAGAGCATTAGCAATATGTCCTGTCTGGTAACTTGTCTCGTTCAATGGATTTACATTGGCAGGTGCACAGGGAGAAACCCCATTAAAACACTTTTGGAAGTCTTTAACTATAACAAAGTCTGTTGCCTGTGATGTTGGGACAAATGATAGTCCCTTATTATACAAGAGACAAAATCCCCTAATTCTACTGCACAACGGCAGAGTCATGTCTTCAGTGTAAAACTAACAATGACTCAATAATCCTTCTGGGAATGTTATGACGTCATAAAGTTATGGGCGGAGTTAGAAAGTTGGCTGTCAGAAGTACAATATTACTGTTAACGCAATAGAAAGGTCAAATGCTTTATTATCTAAAAATGTAAAGTTCTGGGCGACGGAGAGAAATAAAATGGTGCAGTTTGAGGCCATGTGGTGGAGAGTGATGCAGGAGCTGGAGATGGGGGTGTGTCAGTGGCGAGATGCGGGCGCTGAAGATGTGGGTCTGGAAAGGTGTGATGTAGTTAATGTTAATATGATGTCGTTTGTGTGTGTATGTTTTGTATTGTTTATAAAATATAAAATAAAATATTTTTTAAGTCCCAATGCAAAGTTACACCTCACTGTTCTATTTTTAGAGTTATTACATAAATCCAATTAGATTTACAAAGAATGCTAAAGTCAGGTGTGAGGTAATATGGAGGACCAGCCTATTCCCTATGATGTAAACTACAACAGAAATAACTTCAAATGTATAACTTCATATTAAACCAATCGTTTGCACTCATGGGTTCCCACTAGATAACACAACCACACAGTATATGAAAGCATGAGGTGTGGCTAATGTTGACAAGCTGGAGCTAGCTACCGAGCTAGCATACAAACTCTGTAGCACAGAGTAGATCCTCCATATGACGTAGAGAAATAGTGCATTGTGGGTAGTTTAGAAGATATCCAGAAATAAGTTAAGAAATATGTAATAACACAAAAATATAACTGTACTTATAGGTAACCAGATCGTGACTACATCTCAGTTACTAAGTCTTTAACCACACTGTGTTGTTACACTGGTGAGTAAAAACTCATGCTTCCTACCCTTTAACTTGTTGTCTGAAAATAAAATGTACATTTTACTGAACTGCGTCCAGTCAGCAGATGGACTAGATGCCTCTTAGGTCGCCCATTGTGACTCCATCAAGAATTCAGCAGAGCAAGTTTGTATGAAAGTCTGGTTATTAAATGGGTACATAGTTCAATAGTAATATCCTCTAAAGCGCCCTGGTGACAAACTTTACTGCCCTGTTTCCAGTTGTCCACATGGCTGGGAGAACCTATTCAAGTAATTAAGTAAGTAAATAGATTTTGAAAATGTAAAAAACAACAATGTATTATTAGCTAACTAGCTACAGTGCAGGCTAACTCAGATGAGCTGCTAAATGAGCTATCTATCTAACCAACTTCACATTCTGTATAGATAGATAGCTAGATAGAATTAAATATCACATTCTGTATAGATATAATTAAATATCACCAGCTACCTAACTACATTTTAGCTAGCTATCTTGATGTATTTACAGTGCCTTGCGAAAGTATTCGGCCCCCTTGAACTTTTCGACCTTTTGCCACATTTCAGGCTTCAAACATAAAGATATAAAACTGTAATTTTTTGTGAAGAATCAACAACAAGTGGGACACAATTATGAAGTGGAACGAAATTTATTGGATATTTCAAACTTTTTTAACAAATAAAAAAACTGAAAAATTGGCCGTGCAAAATTATTCAGCCCCTTTACTTTCAGTGCAGCAAACTCTCTCCAGAAGTTCAGTGAGGATCTCTGAATGATCCAATGTTGACCTAAATGACTAATGATGATAAATAGAATCCACCTGTGTGTAATCAAGTCTCCGTATAAATGCACCTGCTCTGTGATAGTCTCAGAGGTCCGTTTAAAGCGCAGAGAGCATCATGAAGAACAAGGAACACACCAGGCAGGTCCGAGATACTGTTGTGGAGAAGTTTAAAGCCGGATTTGGATACAAAAAGATTTCCCAAGCTTTAAACATCCCAAGGAGCACTGTGCAAGCGATAATATTGAAATGGAAGGAGTATCAGACCACTGCAAATCTACGAAGACCCGGCCGTCCCTCTAAACTTTCAGCTCATACAAGGAGAAGACTGATCAGAGATGCAGCCAAGAGGCCCATGATCACTCTGGATGAACTGCAGAGATCTACAGCTGAGGTGGGAGACTCTGTCCATAGGACAACAATCAGTCGTATACTGCACAAATCTGGCCTTTATGGAAGAGTGGCAAGAAGAAAGCCATTTCTTAAAGATATCCATAAAAAGTGTTGTTTAAAGTTTGCCACTAGCCACCTGGGAGACACACCAAACATGTGGAAGAAGGTGCTCTGGTCAGATGAAACCAAAATCGAACTTTTTGGCAACAATGCAAAACGTTATGTTTGGCGTAAAAGCAACACAGCTCATCACCCTGAACACACCATCCCCACTGTCAAACATGGTGGTGGCAGCACCATGGTTCGGGCCTGCTTTTCTTCAGCAGGGGCAGGGAAGATGGTTAAAATTGACGGGAAGATGAATGGAGCCAAATACAGGACCATTCTGGAAGAACACCTGATGGAGTCTGCAAAAGACCTGAGACTGGGACGGAGATTTGTCTTCCAACAAGACAATGATCCAAAACATAAAGCAAAATCTACAATGGAATGGTTCACAAATAAACATATCCAGGTGTTAGAATGGCCAAGTCAAAGTCCAGACCTGAATCCAATCGAGAATCTGTGGAAAGAACTGAAAACTGCTGTTCACAAACGCTCTCCATCCAACCTCACTGAGGTCTCTCGATGTGCAAAACTGATAGAGACATACCCCAAGCGACTTACAGCTGTAATCGCAGCAAAAGGTGGCGCTACAAAGTATTAACTTAAGGGGGCTGAATAATTTTGCACGCCCAATTTTTCCGTTTTTTATTTGTTAAAAAAGTTTGAAATATCCAATACATTTCATTCCACTTCATGATTGTGTCCCACTTGTTGTTGATTCTTCACAAATTACACTTTTATATCTTTATGTTTGAAGCCTGAAATGTGGCAAAGGTCGACAAGTTCAAGGCGGCCGAATACTTTCGCAAGGCACTGTATCACTGTAAAAAACAAACTCCACATGCATTTGTAGGTAGCTAGCTAACAGCCATGGAGGAGGGTGAAAGGATAGCAGCCCCAACTGTCAGTGAGAGAGGAGGCTATTCTGGATAGGGCAGGTACTTTTGTGTAGTTCCTGTCCCTAGAATTGAGGACGGAGATAATAGTAACATAATATTCAGTGTGGTGTAATTTGACTATAATGAAGTCTGTTTCTTGTGAGGATTTCTGTCCTCAGATAAAGAGCTCTATGAAAGCCAGTCTACATATGAAGAGGTCTCAATGAAGAACAGTGGTTCTCAGTCCTGGGGACTCAGAGGGGCACATTGTTGTTTTTGCCTTCACACTGCACAGCTGATTCAAATGATCAACTCATTATCAAGCTTCAAGTGGTATTTATGTATTCATTTGTGATGCCATCCTTGATATGATCCTGTTATTGTCACATGCTACACATGTACATATGTGTGCCCATGCATCTATCAATCCAATGTTATCATGATTTGTTATCAGCGATATCATACTTTAGTAATCCACAATGACCTGGTGATGTAACAGTCTAATAATTACATTGTTTCCATATTCCTACAGATACCTTGTAACTGGAGATTCCTTCATAACGATTGCCTACAGTTACCGTGTAGGACACTGCAAGGTTGGGTGACCAAGGACCAGGAGGGGATCTGCAGCTCGCCGCCGTGTGCCAGAGGAGGAGTCTGCTGCTCTGCAGGATGTTTCAAGGATGGGGTCCAACAACGCAGCAAGAGAGGCAATCCGTGTGCAGGAGATCTTCACCTCCTACTTCTTCAAAGAGGGTGCTGTTCCCTGGCAACACCATAGACGTCACTATGCACAACCAAAAGCTATTTTAAGAGCCATTCACATTGCAATAAGAGTATTCTTCCATTTACTGAGCTATGTCAACTGCAGTTATTCAGTTCACAGTTTATCTCCCTTTGATTTCTACTTCTCATGTGAGGGTGCTGTGTAGGTAAGGGTGTGATGTCTGTACAAAAACAAAACAAGCTATTTTAAATCACCCATATTGAAAAAATGTAGAACAATTAGACACCCTATAACCCACACCTACACACTCATGTATCAATCTGATTGATGGATTGTGTTGTGCAGTAAGCAGGTTCAGGTGTATAACTGTGGCTCCTTCCACCTTCAAAGAATAGGCAAGAGGGCCAACCATGGAGAATAGTAAGACACTTCATTATTTCTATAACTACGCTATATTGTTTGTCCTCGTGTGTCCGTTCATGTTTTTCAGCATAAAGTACTCTGCAGCCACTTAGTGTGGTGTGGACACCAGGTGAGGCCACACACAGATTCCTGTTGAACACTGTCGCTTTAACTACCTTATTTTCTCAATAACAGTCTCTCTCCTTCACTTCATCCCTCTCTCCTCTTCTCCCTAAATACTCTAGGTTATATCAGCTGTGTCGGTGAACCCCTCCTGCATCTGAACTGGCTACATAGAGGGCACCGCATGATCAGAGGTGAGAGGTCACTTGGTCAGGTCAACAGGAAGTATTATTAAAGAGATGCTTTACATTGAAATACAGACAGAGATGCAGTAGTCCCAGAGTTAATGATCCAAGGTCAGTTTATATTATACAGGAAGTATTATTAAAGAGATGCTTTACATTGAAATACAGATAGAGATGCAGTAGTCCCAGAGTTAATGATCCAAGGTCAGTTTATATTATACAGGAAGTATTATTAAAGAGATGCTTTACATTGAAATACAGATAGAGATGCAGTAGTCCCAGAGTTAATGATCCAAGGTCAGTTTTACATTTCACCTCCTGATTGATGACTAACAATGTTAGAATAAAAAATAAAAACACAAGGCTTAAACATGCTCTCTCTCTCCATCTGTCTCTCGTCTGCAGGTATGTTTTGATGTGAGAGGATGCCAACCCCCAGTCCCATCATCGCCATCTCACCTGCTTTTAAGAACCTTTGGGCCGACGAGAGACACTATTATGTAATTGTGATGAAAATAAATAAATAAATAATGAAATGTATGCATTCACTACTGTAAGTCGCTCTGGATAAGAGCGTCTGCTAAATGACTAAAATGTAAAAAAAAAAATGAACTGAGAGAATATTTATGTAGCACTGTGTTTCATTAATCATGTGCTGCCTTCCCTGCTCCTATGTGCTTACCTCTTTCCCTTTCTGTCTTTTACACCTCTCTCACCACCTCCTCTTTCTTCCTCTGTTTTTATAATGCACAACAGATGTGCATTGAAGGACAGATTGAACTTGTATTTATAACACTTGGATAATTGTCACGATTGTCGTCTTCGTCTTCCGACGATATAACGAAATCGTCGTCTGAAAATGTAGACCAATACGCAGCAGGTACGTATATGCTCATTTTGACTTTTATTTAAATTATCCAAAAGAGCACTCCAAAACAACAAAACACGAAAACGAACGAACAACTAAACAGTCTGGCAAAGCCTAGGGCTGAACACAGAACAATCACCCACAAATCACAAACACAAACACACCCTTATATATGAGACTCTCAATCAAAGGCAGATAGACAACACCTGCCTTCAACTGAGAGTCCCAATCCCAATTAACCAACATAGAAACACACTCACCAGACTAGACATAGAAATACATAAACAGACTATAAACCAAAACCCCGGAAATACTAAATCAAACACCCTTAATCAAACACACCACCCTGAACCACATAAAACAAATACCCTCTGTCACGCCCTGACCAAACTACAAAACAATTAACCTTATATACTGGCCAGGACGTGACAGTACCCCCCCCCTTAAAGGTGCTACCCCAGAAGCACCTTAAAAAAAAAAAATACCCCCAAACAATACCCAAAAGAAAAATTCCCCCTTACTAAAGGGAGGGAAGGGAGGGTGGCTGCCGTCAACGACGGCACTGTGCTACACCCCCCCTCCCCAACCCACCTATATTGGAGGCGGCTCAGGTTCTGGCCGTTCCAGGCAGTCTGGGCAGTCTGGCAGTTCGGGGCAGTCTGGTGGCTCGGGGCAGTCTGTCGGCTCGGGGCAGTCTGGGCAGTCTGTCAGCTCGGGGCAGTCTGGGCAGTCTGTCAGCTCGGGGCAGTCTGGGCAGTCTGTCAGCTCGGGGCAGTCTGGGCAGTCTGTCAGCTCGGGGCAGTCTGGGCAGTCTGTCAGCTCGGGGCAGTCTGGGCAGTCTGTCAGCTCGGGGCAGTCTGTCAGCTCGGGGCAGTCAGGGCAGTCTGTCAGCTCGGGGCAGTCAGGGCAGTCTGGCCACTCCGGCAGGTCAGGGCAGTCTGGCCACTCCGGCAGGTCAGGGCAGTCTGGCCACTCCGGCAGGTCAGCGCAGTCTGGCCACTCCGGCAGGTCAGCGCAGTCTGGCCACTCCGGCAGGTCAGCGCAGTCTGGCCACTCCGGCAGGTCAGCGCAGTCTGGCCACTCCGGCAGTTCAGCGCAGTCTGGCCACTCCGGCATTTCAGCGCAGTCTGGCCACTCCGGCAGTTCAGCGCAGTCTGGCCACTCCGGCAGTTCAGCGCAGTACATTTTACTGAACTGCGTCCAGTCAGCAGATGGACTAGATGCCTCTTAGGTCGCCCATTGTGACTCCATCAAGAATTCAGCAGAGCAAGTTTGTATGAAAGTCTGGTTATTAAATGGGTACATAGTTCAATAGTAATATCCTCTAAAGCGCCCTGGTGACAAACTTTACTGCCCTGTTTCCAGTTGTCCACATGGCTGGGAGAACCTATTCAAGTAATTAAGTAAGTAAATAGATTTTGAAAATGTAAAAAACAACAATGTATTATTAGCTAACTAGCTACAGTGCAGGCTAACTCAGATGAGCTGCTAAATGAGCTATCTATCTAACCAACTTCACATTCTGTATAGATAGATAGCTAGATAGAATTAAATATCACATTCTGTATAGATATAATTAAATATCACCAGCTACCTAACTACATTTTAGCTAGCTATCTTGATGTATTTACAGTGCCTTGCGAAAGTATTCGGCCCCCTTGAACTTTTCGACCTTTTGCCACATTTCAGGCTTCAAACATAAAGATATAAAACTGTAATTTTTTGTGAAGAATCAACAACAAGTGGGACACAATTATGAAGTGGAACGAAATTTATTGGATATTTCAAACTTTTTTAACAAATAAAAAAACTGAAAAATTGGCCGTGCAAAATTATTCAGCCCCTTTACTTTCAGTGCAGCAAACTCTCTCCAGAAGTTCAGTGAGGATCTCTGAATGATCCAATGTTGACCTAAATGACTAATGATGATAAATAGAATCCACCTGTGTGTAATCAAGTCTCCGTATAAATGCACCTGCTCTGTGATAGTCTCAGAGGTCCGTTTAAAGCGCAGAGAGCATCATGAAGAACAAGGAACACACCAGGCAGGTCCGAGATACTGTTGTGGAGAAGTTTAAAGCCGGATTTGGATACAAAAAGATTTCCCAAGCTTTAAACATCCCAAGGAGCACTGTGCAAGCGATAATATTGAAATGGAAGGAGTATCAGACCACTGCAAATCTACGAAGACCCGGCCGTCCCTCTAAACTTTCAGCTCATACAAGGAGAAGACTGATCAGAGATGCAGCCAAGAGGCCCATGATCACTCTGGATGAACTGCAGAGATCTACAGCTGAGGTGGGAGACTCTGTCCATAGGACAACAATCAGTCGTATACTGCACAAATCTGGCCTTTATGGAAGAGTGGCAAGAAGAAAGCCATTTCTTAAAGATATCCATAAAAAGTGTTGTTTAAAGTTTGCCACTAGCCACCTGGGAGACACACCAAACATGTGGAAGAAGGTGCTCTGGTCAGATGAAACCAAAATCGAACTTTTTGGCAACAATGCAAAACGTTATGTTTGGCGTAAAAGCAACACAGCTCATCACCCTGAACACACCATCCCCACTGTCAAACATGGTGGTGGCAGCACCATGGTTCGGGCCTGCTTTTCTTCAGCAGGGGCAGGGAAGATGGTTAAAATTGACGGGAAGATGAATGGAGCCAAATACAGGACCATTCTGGAAGAACACCTGATGGAGTCTGCAAAAGACCTGAGACTGGGACGGAGATTTGTCTTCCAACAAGACAATGATCCAAAACATAAAGCAAAATCTACAATGGAATGGTTCACAAATAAACATATCCAGGTGTTAGAATGGCCAAGTCAAAGTCCAGACCTGAATCCAATCGAGAATCTGTGGAAAGAACTGAAAACTGCTGTTCACAAACGCTCTCCATCCAACCTCACTGAGGTCTCTCGATGTGCAAAACTGATAGAGACATACCCCAAGCGACTTACAGCTGTAATCGCAGCAAAAGGTGGCGCTACAAAGTATTAACTTAAGGGGGCTGAATAATTTTGCACGCCCAATTTTTCCGTTTTTTATTTGTTAAAAAAGTTTGAAATATCCAATACATTTCATTCCACTTCATGATTGTGTCCCACTTGTTGTTGATTCTTCACAAATTACACTTTTATATCTTTATGTTTGAAGCCTGAAATGTGGCAAAGGTCGACAAGTTCAAGGCGGCCGAATACTTTCGCAAGGCACTGTATCACTGTAAAAAACAAACTCCACATGCATTTGTAGGTAGCTAGCTAACAGCCATGGAGGAGGGTGAAAGGATAGCAGCCCCAACTGTCAGTGAGAGAGGAGGCTATTCTGGATAGGGCAGGTACTTTTGTGTAGTTCCTGTCCCTAGAATTGAGGACGGAGATAATAGTAACATAATATTCAGTGTGGTGTAATTTGACTATAATGAAGTCTGTTTCTTGTGAGGATTTCTGTCCTCAGATAAAGAGCTCTATGAAAGCCAGTCTACATATGAAGAGGTCTCAATGAAGAACAGTGGTTCTCAGTCCTGGGGACTCAGAGGGGCACATTGTTGTTTTTGCCTTCACACTGCACAGCTGATTCAAATGATCAACTCATTATCAAGCTTCAAGTGGTATTTATGTATTCATTTGTGATGCCATCCTTGATATGATCCTGTTATTGTCACATGCTACACATGTACATATGTGTGCCCATGCATCTATCAATCCAATGTTATCATGATTTGTTATCAGCGATATCATACTTTAGTAATCCACAATGACCTGGTGATGTAACAGTCTAATAATTACATTGTTTCCATATTCCTACAGATACCTTGTAACTGGAGATTCCTTCATAACGATTGCCTACAGTTACCGTGTAGGACACTGCAAGGTTGGGTGACCAAGGACCAGGAGGGGATCTGCAGCTCGCCGCCGTGTGCCAGAGGAGGAGTCTGCTGCTCTGCAGGATGTTTCAAGGATGGGGTCCAACAACGCAGCAAGAGAGGCAATCCGTGTGCAGGAGATCTTCACCTCCTACTTCTTCAAAGAGGGTGCTGTTCCCTGGCAACACCATAGACGTCACTATGCACAACCAAAAGCTATTTTAAGAGCCATTCACATTGCAATAAGAGTATTCTTCCATTTACTGAGCTATGTCAACTGCAGTTATTCAGTTCACAGTTTATCTCCCTTTGATTTCTACTTCTCATGTGAGGGTGCTGTGTAGGTAAGGGTGTGATGTCTGTACAAAAACAAAACAAGCTATTTTAAATCACCCATATTGAAAAAATGTAGAACAATTAGACACCCTATAACCCACACCTACACACTCATGTATCAATCTGATTGATGGATTGTGTTGTGCAGTAAGCAGGTTCAGGTGTATAACTGTGGCTCCTTCCACCTTCAAAGAATAGGCAAGAGGGCCAACCATGGAGAATAGTAAGACACTTCATTATTTCTATAACTACGCTATATTGTTTGTCCTCGTGTGTCCGTTCATGTTTTTCAGCATAAAGTACTCTGCAGCCACTTAGTGTGGTGTGGACACCAGGTGAGGCCACACACAGATTCCTGTTGAACACTGTCGCTTTAACTACCTTATTTTCTCAATAACAGTCTCTCTCCTTCACTTCATCCCTCTCTCCTCTTCTCCCTAAATACTCTAGGTTATATCAGCTGTGTCGGTGAACCCCTCCTGCATCTGAACTGGCTACATAGAGGGCACCGCATGATCAGAGGTGAGAGGTCACTTGGTCAGGTCAACAGGAAGTATTATTAAAGAGATGCTTTACATTGAAATACAGACAGAGATGCAGTAGTCCCAGAGTTAATGATCCAAGGTCAGTTTATATTATACAGGAAGTATTATTAAAGAGATGCTTTACATTGAAATACAGATAGAGATGCAGTAGTCCCAGAGTTAATGATCCAAGGTCAGTTTATATTATACAGGAAGTATTATTAAAGAGATGCTTTACATTGAAATACAGATAGAGATGCAGTAGTCCCAGAGTTAATGATCCAAGGTCAGTTTTACATTTCACCTCCTGATTGATGACTAACAATGTTAGAATAAAAAATAAAAACACAAGGCTTAAACATGCTCTCTCTCTCCATCTGTCTCTCGTCTGCAGGTATGTTTTGATGTGAGAGGATGCCAACCCCCAGTCCCATCATCGCCATCTCACCTGCTTTTAAGAACCTTTGGGCCGACGAGAGACACTATTATGTAATTGTGATGAAAATAAATAAATAAATAATGAAATGTATGCATTCACTACTGTAAGTCGCTCTGGATAAGAGCGTCTGCTAAATGACTAAAATGTAAAAAAAAAAATGAACTGAGAGAATATTTATGTAGCACTGTGTTTCATTAATCATGTGCTGCCTTCCCTGCTCCTATGTGCTTACCTCTTTCCCTTTCTGTCTTTTACACCTCTCTCACCACCTCCTCTTTCTTCCTCTGTTTTTATAATGCACAACAGATGTGCATTGAAGGACAGATTGAACTTGTATTTATAACACTTGGATAATTGTCACGATTGTCGTCTTCGTCTTCCGACGATATAACGAAATCGTCGTCTGAAAATGTAGACCAATACGCAGCAGGTACGTATATGCTCATTTTGACTTTTATTTAAATTATCCAAAAGAGCACTCCAAAACAACAAAACACGAAAACGAACGAACAACTAAACAGTCTGGCAAAGCCTAGGGCTGAACACAGAACAATCACCCACAAATCACAAACACAAACACACCCTTATATATGAGACTCTCAATCAAAGGCAGATAGACAACACCTGCCTTCAACTGAGAGTCCCAATCCCAATTAACCAACATAGAAACACACTCACCAGACTAGACATAGAAATACATAAACAGACTATAAACCAAAACCCCGGAAATACTAAATCAAACACCCTTAATCAAACACACCACCCTGAACCACATAAAACAAATACCCTCTGTCACGCCCTGACCAAACTACAAAACAATTAACCTTATATACTGGCCAGGACGTGACAGTACCCCCCCCCTTAAAGGTGCTACCCCAGAAGCACCTTAAAAAAAAAAAATACCCCCAAACAATACCCAAAAGAAAAATTCCCCCTTACTAAAGGGAGGGAAGGGAGGGTGGCTGCCGTCAACGACGGCACTGTGCTACACCCCCCCTCCCCAACCCACCTATATTGGAGGCGGCTCAGGTTCTGGCCGTTCCAGGCAGTCTGGGCAGTCTGGCAGTTCGGGGCAGTCTGGTGGCTCGGGGCAGTCTGTCGGCTCGGGGCAGTCTGGGCAGTCTGTCAGCTCGGGGCAGTCTGGGCAGTCTGTCAGCTCGGGGCAGTCTGGGCAGTCTGTCAGCTCGGGGCAGTCTGGGCAGTCTGTCAGCTCGGGGCAGTCTGGGCAGTCTGTCAGCTCGGGGCAGTCTGGGCAGTCTGTCAGCTCGGGGCAGTCTGTCAGCTCGGGGCAGTCAGGGCAGTCTGTCAGCTCGGGGCAGTCAGGGCAGTCTGGCCACTCCGGCAGGTCAGGGCAGTCTGGCCACTCCGGCAGGTCAGGGCAGTCTGGCCACTCCGGCAGGTCAGCGCAGTCTGGCCACTCCGGCAGGTCAGCGCAGTCTGGCCACTCCGGCAGGTCAGCGCAGTCTGGCCACTCCGGCAGGTCAGCGCAGTCTGGCCACTCCGGCAGTTCAGCGCAGTCTGGCCACTCCGGCATTTCAGCGCAGTCTGGCCACTCCGGCAGTTCAGCGCAGTCTGGCCACTCCGGCAGTTCAGCGCAGTCTGGCCACTCCGGCAGTTCAGCGCAGTCTGGCCACTCCGGCAGTTCAGCGCAGTCTGGCCACTCCGGCAGTTCAGCGCAGTCTGACCACTCCGGCGACTGTTGACTGACGGGCAGCTCCGACGACTGTTGACTGACGGGCAGCTCCGACGACTGTTGACTGGCGGGCAGCTCCGACGACTGTTGACTGGCGGGCAGCTCCGACGACTGTTGACTGGCGGGCAGCTCCGACGACTGTTGACTGGCGGGCAGCTCCGACGACTGTTGACTGGCGAGGCTGGGTTTACGCACTTGCCGTTTAGTGCGGGGAGCGGGAACAGGACGAGTCGGACTGGGTGGACGCACTTCCGGGTCCGCACGAGAGACAGGAGCTGGAAACCCAGGGCTATGGAGGCGCACAGCCGGTCTAGATCTTACCTCCTGCACAACCCGCCTTGGCTCGATGGAACTAGTAGCCCTGCACGAGCGGAGTGCTCGTACAGGGCAGACTGGGCTGTGCAGGGGCTTGATGGTAGCCGTGCGTAGAGCGGGAGTTGGGTAGCCTGGTCCTCGGAGGCGTACCGGCGACCAGATGCGCTGCGCAGGCATCCTCCTACCAGGCTGGATGCCCGCTCTAGCACGGCACCTGCGAGGGGCTGGAATAACTCGCACCGGACTGTGCGTGCGTATGGGTGAGATATTGCGCTTCTCAGCGAAACATGGCGCTCCCCACCTCATACGCTCCTCCATACAACCACGGGTAGCTGGCTTCCGGCTCTTCCTTCGCCTAGCCAAACTACCCGTGTGCCCCCACCCAAAATTTTCTTGGGGGTGCCTCTCGTGCATCTCCTTCAGCGCGTCCACTCTGGCCTCGTACCAACGCCTCTCTGCCTTGGCTGCTTCTATTTCCCACTGCGGGCGGCGATACTCCCCAGCCTGATGCCAAGGTCCGGCCCCGTCCAGAACTTCTTCCCAAGTCCACTTCTCCCGCCAGTCCAACTCGAACGCCTTCTGCTCCTTCCTCTGCTGCTTGGTCCTTGAGTGGTGGGTGATTCTGTCACGCTTGTCGTCTTCGTCTTCCGACGATATAACGAAATCGTCGTCTGAAAATGTAGACCAATACGCAGCAGGTACGTGTATGCTCATTTTGACTTTTATTTAAATTATCCAAAAGAGCACTCCAAAACAACAAAACACGAAAACGAACGAACAACTAAACAGTCTAGCAAAGCCTAGGGCTGAACACAGAACAATCACCCACAAATCACAAACACAAACACACCCTTATATATGAGACTCTCAATCAAAGGCAGATAGACAACACCTGCCTTCAACTGAGAGTCCCAATCCCAATTAACCAACATAGAAACACACTCACCAGACTAGACATAGAAATACATAAACAGACTATAAACCAAAACCCCGGAAATACTAAATCAAACACCCTTAATCAAACACACCACCCTGAACCACATAAAACAAATACCCTCTGTCACGCCCTGACCAAACTACAAAACAATTAACCTTATATACTGGCCAGGACGTGACAATAATGAGCTTTTCAATAAAGCGTTTCACATTCTCTACTGGTTGAAATGAAGTGTAATGTGATGAAATACTCCACCTATCCTGTGTTTATCAGATCAATGCAGATGAAGGACATTAGATGTTGAGATGAACCAGTGTTTATTTGCCAAGGTAGAGTACATGATCAGTGAATATATTAAATGTACAGGCTACAATGTGGGGATCTCATGCATGGTAATAACTACATGTATATACGACTTGCATCCTTGGCACAACATTATATTATATTCTACTCAATCCATAGGCTTCATTAATGTCATTCAGGCTGTTTTGAAGTTGATGCAACTGGCTATTATAGCTGAGGTTCATAGGTTCTGAACTAATATGTATAGCAAACGTTTGGGTCCATACACAGATCGGCTAGATAGCTAGCTACACATCCATAGGCATACAGGTATTTTAATCATCCACTGCACAATAAGCAAGAACATAGCTAGCTACGTTATTTCATCTATCTGCATGGCAAATATCAGCAAGGCAAGCTTACACAATTGTACATTCAATTTGCAGTAAATTCTTCAGCTAACTAGATTCTATACATTCACTGTTTCACAAAACGACAGCCTGGTTTGCTGGTTGTTTCAGGAGTCCCTAAAACAACCAGAATGACAATTTCATACTCATGTCACAACACCCATAAAGCTAGTCAGCTAGCTGGTTAATGTTAGCTAGTCAGCTAGCTGGTTAATGTTAGCTAGTCAGCTAGCTGGTTAATGTTAGCTAGTCAGCTAGCTGGTTAATGTTAGCTAGTCAGCTAGCTGGTTAATGTTAGCTAGTCAGCTAGCTGGTTAATGTTAGCTAGTCAGCTAGCTGGTTAATGTTAGCTAGTCAGCTAGCTGGTTAATGTTAGCTAGTCAGCTAGCTGGCTAATGTTAGCTAGTCAGCTAGCTCGTTAATATTAGCTAGTCAGCTAGCTTGCTAAATCGCGATTTTCGTAAATGAACTTTACAATGAAAAAATGCATAATCGTTTGTCTCTACATTAACTAACGTTCCTGTCAACTGTACATGTTTCTGCATGATTCATTATAATCCCTTACATTTGCTTCCATCCTAGTATTTCTGTCCGCCATCTTTGATCCAGTTCAGTTCTGTGTAGGGGTACCCCTCTCTCCTAGTATTTCTGTCCGCCATCTTTGATCCAGTTCAGTTCTGTGTAGGGGTACCCCTCTCTCCTAGTATTTCTGTCCGCCATCTTTGATCCAGATCAGTTCTGTGTAGGGGTACCCCTCTCTCCTAGTATTTCTGTCAGCCATCTTTGATAAAGTTCAGTTCTGTGTAGGGGTACCCCTCTCTCCTAGTGTTTCTGTCCGCCATCTTTGATCCTGTTCAGTTCTGTGTAGGGGTACCCCTCTCTCCAAGTATTTCTGTCCGCCATCTTTGATCCAGTTCAGTTCTGTGTAGGGGTACCCCTCTCTCCTAGTGTTTCTGTCCGCCATCTTTGATCCAGTTCAGTTCTGTGTAGGGGTACCCCTCTCTCCTAGTATTTCTGTCCTCCATCTTTGATCCAGTTCAGTTCTGTGTAGGGGTACCCCTCTCTCCTAGTGTTTCTGTCCTCCATCTTTGATCCAGATCAGTTCTGTGTAGGGGTACCCCTCTCTCCTAGTATTTCTGTCCTCCATCTTTGATCCAGTTCAGTTCTGTGTAGGGGTACCCCTCTCTCCTAGTATTTCTGTCTGCCATCTTTGATCCAGTTCAGTTCTGTGTAGGGGTACCCCTGTCTCCTAGTATTGCTGAAGAAAGTCTAACAGTCACTAGTGCAGCAGCAGCCTCCCCCTCCTAGTGCCGCCCGGTAAGAAGTTTAAGATGCGATGGAACGGTTGACGAAAAAAATAAATCACAGAAAAAATATATTGATTGATATTGATTTATTTAGGGGGGGCTAATGAATATTTTAGCACCAGCGATGTCCCTTATTCCTACCCTTTAACTTTTTGTCTGACAAAATAAACATTTTACTCAACTGCGTTACCCACTCCAGTCAGCAGATGGCGGTCTGGGAATTTAAGGTAATGCTGTTAGTGTGACGTATAATCTAGTGGACGGAACTCTTCTTTCAACAGCAGCAACAGTTAGTCGGACACCACGGTAGCTTGCTAGACAAAATAGCTGAACCGATAAAGCTCTTTAGACGCGTTAGTGTATATTAGGCTCTGTGTTTTAAACCCACTACTGTCGTCTAGTTAGTTATCCGATTTAATTTCATATTTACGGTGTTGTTGTTATTATTCAGCTAGCGGGCTGGTTAAGTTAGCGTTAGCCTAGCTAGCTAACATCCCGACCATGCGGTTACTAAGCTACTCTCCTCCTGCTAAAGAAGAGAACATCACAGTAAAACAAGAAGTAGAGGGTGAGGCCATTACTGTGAAAGAAGAAAAAGACGCGTTCAGAGTGAAAGAAGATGAGGATGTCACAGTAAAAGGAGAGGCGGAAGAGCAAGAGGAGGATGCAGTTTATGGAGTGAAAGAGGAGGAGGAGGAGGAGATCACTGTCACATCGAAAAAGGAGGTGGAAGAAGAGGAGGAAACAGGATATCTGGGCCCGGTTTCCCAAACGCATCTTAAGGCGTCCAATGGTTCTAACGGTGAACTTAGCAATAAGATGGGTTTGAGAAACCGTTCCCTGATTAACACTAGTAAGTACTGTCTTAAAAACAGAGGCACAAACTCTGCAGTTGTTGAACTGATGTTTGGTGTTAAAGGGGAAATCTGCAATAGCTACATCCATATTTGGACTTTTAAATTATTTATTTATAGCCATTGATTCTTGAAGAATATAACACATGCTTCATGAGCTTAGTTCAACTGTTGTACCCCATCAGATCCCCAAATAAGCTTGGTTCTAAACATTAGAGTAAAGAAATGTAAATCAACACTGTATAGCCTCAACATGGTTAAAACTATAATGTTGATATTATGGATGATCAGTCCTTGCATCCATAGGTCTGTCTGTCTGTAGTTACATTTCTCCAACCTCATAATCATCATATAACCAAAACAGTGGTGGAATGACAGATTTGTTATTGTTTGAACTGCAGATTGCAGGGTTGTGTGGGTTTTTTAAACAGCAACAAAATGGCTGCCCAGAGTCTTGGTTTGGTAAACAGCTGAGGGATGGGGGAAGGAGAAGTGTAACCACTCTCAAATTCATAGAGAAAGCTATTGTAGAAACCGTAACTCAACACCTAGCGACCTCTTCAAGAAGTTCAGACATCTTGGCGTAACAGTTATAAGGTGTTGGCTTGACAGTTGCTGGACCCAGGTTTGAGTCCAGCTCAGGGCTACCCCCTGAATTGACTACACTATAAATACAAGGTGTCATAATGATAGTTTAACCAGGTTTCTAGGCTATATAGTATATTCTAGAATTCATCCATGATGTCATAATGATAGTTTAACCAGGTTTCTAGGCTATATAGTATATTCTAGAATTCATCCATGATGTCATAATGATAGTTTAACCAGGTTTCTAGGCTATATAGTATATTCTGGAATTCATCCATGATGTCATAATGATAGTTTAACCAGGTTTCTAGGCTATATAGTATATTCTAGAATTCATCCATGATGTCATAATGATAGTTTAACCAGGTTTCTAGGCTATATAGTATATTCTAGAATTCATGCATGATGTCATAATGATAGTTTAACCAGGTTTCTAGGCTATATAGTACATTCTAGAATTCATCCATGATGTCATAATGATAGTTTAACCAGGTTTCTAGGCTATATAGTATATTCTAGAATTCATCCATGATGTCATAATGATAGTTTAACCAGGTTTCTAGGCTATATAGTATATTATAGACTTCATCCATGATGTCATAATGATAGTTTAACCAGGTTTCTAGGATATATAGTGTATTCTACAATTCATCCATGATGTCATAATGATAGTTTAACCATGTTTCTAGGCTATATAGTATATTCTAGAATTCATCCATGATGTCATAATCATAGTAACTTTATTGACAACACCCAAATGGATACTGTCATTAACGTGGTTCTTCAATAATTACACACAATTCTTAATACTGTAGCTGTTTAGTTACAGTCACATGTTCAACTATCATCAGCTGATCCAGGAAATCATTTTCTGAATGACAGTCACATGACAAACAACCAAAGTGCTTCTTCATTCATTATTCTGGTAAAGACAGTTATGCCGTGCTCCACGTTGGATCAAACATCCCTAACAAATTGATGTTTATAATGTGTTATTGTCTGTTTGATTTACAGTAGGGTCTCGTTAGTCTGTTTGCACACAGAGATACTTACCTCAACTGTTCCTTGTTGGATAGGCTATTGTACAACACAGAGCTATTTTTGTTGTTAGGTGAAGTTATGGGTCCTATAGTAGGTCTATGTTATTGTTATGGGTCCTAGAGTACACTATGTGTGTCATGCAACAACAACCACAGTGCTTCTTCATTCATTACATAGGTCTATGTTTTTGTTAGGTGAAGTTATGGGCCGATTTGGCAAACAGTGTACAAACCCTCATTGTCAGGCTGATGGAAAAGCCAAAGAGAATTTTACTGGTTGAAGTACAAAGCGGTTGATTTGCGATGACGACACAAACATATTAAGCAGGACATTCAAACGAGCCTTACAATTTTAATCTAAAGTAGTGTGAAATGCACTCATAAGCAACCTGGAAATGGAGTTTACTCCCCTGAGTTTCCCCCATTCACATTCAGAATACATTGTGAAAAAGAAATCTTTGCTCACCATTTTTGCTCCAGGCAGATATACTACATCCATAACTAGTGGTTTCCTCATTAGCAGGGAGGAGTTTCTGCAATCAAATTGCCCTCGTGCCGCAATTTTAGCAAACACAGAAAGGGGCCTATATTGGAGACCAAAAGTAGTCTGGCACACTGCTTAGAGTTTCAACAACATGAATAACTTATTTCTAGTCTACAATCTTAGATGTTACTACTAATGTGAAAACAAGACAAAATATGACTGTTCTTGCTCATTTTAACCTCTCTGGGGTATGTGGGACGCTAGCAGGGCGCCAAGTTCAAAACATCAAAAATCTCATAATTCAAATTTCTCAAACATACTACTTTTTTTACACCATTTTAAAGATACACTTCTCGTTAATCCAACCACATTGTCCGATTTCAAAAAGGCTTTATGGCAAAAGCATAGTATTAGATTATGTTAGGACAGCACATAGACATGAAAAACAACACAGCCATTTTCCAAGCAAGGAGAGGCGTCACAAAAACCAGAAATACAGCTAAAATTAAGCACTAACCTTTGACGATCTTCATCAGATGGCACTCATAGGACTTCATGTTACACAATACATGTATGTTTTGCTCGATCAAGTTCATATTTATATCCAAAAACCCCATTTTACATTAGCGCGTGAGGTTCAGAAAATGTGTTGCCTCCCAAAACTTCCGGTGAATGAGCACATCAGTTTACAGAAATACTCATCATAAACGTCGATAAAATATTAAACTGTTATTCAAAGAATTATAATTACACTTCTCCTTAATGCAACCGCTGTGTCAGATTTCAAAACAGCTTTACGGCGAAAGCACATTGTTCAATATTGTGAGTACAGAGCTCAGCCATCAAAGCAAGCTATACAGTTATGGCGTCAACAAAACTCAAAAGTAGTATTATAAATCTTCCCTTACCTTTGCTGATTTTCGGCGGAATGCACTCCCAAGACTCCCACTTCAACAAGAAATGTTCGATAAAGTCCATAATTTATGTCCAAATACCAAATACCTTTAAATTCACGTGTTCAGTTCACTATTCCAAAGCACATTGCGCGAGCGCAAACCCGAGACGAAAAGTCGAGTTCCATTACCGTCCATAGAAACATGTCAAATGTTGTTTACAATCAATCCTTATGGTATTTTTATCATAAATCTTCGATAATATTCAAAACGGACAATAGCGTATTCATTACTGAGGAAAAAGAAGGAACGGCGCGCCTGCGTGACTGCGCAGTAAACAACTCCCTGGCCTCAGCAGGGTCCACTGGTTGAAGGGGCTCTTATTCTCTCCCCATTTAGAGTAGAAGCATGAAACAAGGTTCTAAAGACTGTTGACATCTAGTGAAAGCCTTAGGAAGTGCAAAATGAACCCTAAGTCACTGTATGTTTGACAGGCAATCAGTTGAAAAACTACAGATCTCAGAATTCCACACTTCCTGGTTGGATTCTTCTCTGGTTTTTGCCTGCCATATGAGTTCTGTTATACTCACAGACATCATTCAAAACGTTTTAGAACCTTCAGAGTGTTTTCTATCCAAATCCACTAATAATATGCATATCCTACCTTCTGAGCCTGAGTAGCAGGCATTTTACTACGGGCACGCCTTTCATCCGGAATACTGCCCCCTACCCTAGAGAAGTTAAGACAATTGTCAAATAATCATTACATTCATTACAGACGACAATTGTTGTACAACATCATGGCTACGCTGTTGGCATCACCTTTTACAGTGGATTTCCGCTGTTGTGGGCCTTTAACCATCTGTCTGACTTTGTTGTTCACACAGGAGAGAGACAGGACTACCGTGGGTCCTCTGGGGAACCTCAACAACATCATGATGCTGACGAGGCAGAGAAGAGTTTCTCCAGATCAGAACACCTGCAGAGATCCACAGGGAAGAGAACTCTCTGCTGCTCTGACTGTGGGAAGAGATTCACCTCCTCAGCAGGCATTCAAATTCATCAGAGAATCCACACAGGAGAGAAACCTTATTGCTGTGATGAATGTGGGAAGAGTTTTACTCATTCAAACAGCCTGAAATCACACCAGAGAACACACACAGGAGAGAAACCTTATAGCTGTGATCAATGTGGGAAGAGTTTTACTCAGCGAAGCAACCTGATATCACACCAGAGAACACACACAGGAGAGAAACCTTACAGCTGTGATGAATGTGGGAAGAGTTTTACTCATTCAAACAGCCTGAAATCACACCAGAGAAAACACACAGGAGAGAAACCTTATAGCTGTGATCAATGTGGGAAGAGTTTTACTCAGCAATGCAGCCTGATATCACACCAGAGAACACACACAGGAGAGAAATCTTATAGCTGTGATGAATGTGGGAAGAAATTTTCTACTTCAGGCAATCTGGTACAACACCAGAGAACACACACAGGAGAGAAATCCTATAGCTGTACTCAATGTGGGAAGAGTTTTACTTGGTCACAGAGCCTGATATCACACCAGAGAACACACACAGGAGAGAAACCTTATAGCTGTGATCAATGTTGGAAGCATTTTACTCAGCTAAGCAACCTGATATCACACCAGAGAACACACACATGAGAGAATTCTTATACCTGTGATCAATGTGGGAAGAGTTTTAATCGGTCAGCCATTCTGGTACAACACCAGAGAACACACACAGGAGAAAAACCTCGTAGCTGTGACTAGAGATAATCTGATAAAAGATCTCTGATCAAATATTAGAAAATACACGAAGGACTTGTTTCATGATATCAAGTAATTAATGACTCAATATAGAATGTTAACACATTGTAGTAGGAGTATTTTAATAGTGTCACAATGTAGAAGCCTAAAAGTTTGCCCCCCTCATCAGTTGATTGCAACATGATATGGATATTAGCCTCAGGGGGAAAATCCAGGCTCTGAAATGGAAGAGTTACTATTTACGTGATTTAACTAAATTTGACTAACAAAAAAAGAGTTGTGTTACACTTACCACGTTGGTGACGCACTGGAATCAAAATACAGCACTTCAAAAGGTAGCGAGCTGTTTTCTACAAATTGTCCTCTAACCAGGGATGTACACATTATTCCCAGATTCCATGTGGTTTTTGAGCTGTTAGTTTTAACAGGACGTGCAACCTCATCTCCCTTCTATCACACAAATGATTTCAACATGATATCGATGAGTTATGACAAATAAGTGTTGTGTTCCTTTGTTCAGCGACCCCTACATTTAAATGCATCACTCCAAAATGTAGCTGACTGTCTTCTACAGGTTGTCCTCTAACCAGTGAGGTAAAATATATCTCCCATTTCCATGTGTTTTTTTAGTTGTGTTAGTTTCAACATCACTTACAACCTGATTTCCCCCCTAATGGATATAAGTGATTTATTGCTACTTGTCAAAACAACAGCGTTTCTGGTGCATGTGCAGTTTATAAGGTGCTTGTTTAAAAAATACAAGTAATATGATTATTGTGGCAGATGTTTGTGTATATAGTACATTTTATGTTTAGGTTTTCAATACATCACAAACTGTTTCTGCATATTGGTGATTGATTTGGACACTTTAAAACTGTTTTGACATTGGGGCTATCCCATCTAGCAAAATGTCATTGAAAAGAATACTATGCCCGACGGCCAATAATCAATTGGTCTGTAATCAATTTTATTAACAATCCTACATCACTCCAGTATTTCTTTACAACATTCAAATGCTAATTGTCTTTATTCCACTACTGAAGAAGCAAGACTCAAATCATCTCATATTTCAAACATCCAGCCTGACAAAAGATACATGTTTTATTATTCCATGCCTCACCATTAAGTTAATTATTGCCAATACATATTAACAAAGGGGTGTACATTTGGTTTTGATATTTCATGTTTAATATTCCTGTAAGATTTAGTAATCATAATTATTTATGCAACCAGTTGATCATATTTGGTTTCAATTATATTGACATTGTTGCCCTGCTTTTAGAATATCAGGGTTCATTCTCAGATGTGCCAACCCAAATGTACCAGAGCATGACATTGGGGACTGGATCCCGATCCAACAACATGCCTATCAAGTGAACCCTGAAAAGAGAGAGAAGCTCCACTCCACAACTTGGTTGCTGATTGTCTCAAGGGTGAGAAGTCAAACTTTTGTGTTTAGCCAGTGAGTTGCCATGGATCACAATTTATTTTTGACTGCCCGTTTTTCTGTATTGGAGATGAGTTTTGTCTGGACTCGTTCCAAGTGGGGCAGAGCCAAGTGGTTAGAGAGTAAAAGGTTACTAAAACTCAATCGAATTCCCGAACTGCCAAGGAAAAAATCTGTCTTTCTGCCCCTGAACAACCCACTGTTCCTAGGCCGTCATTGTAAATAATAATTTACTGACTTGACTAGGTAAAATAAAAAGTCGACCAGAGTTCTAGAAGCAACTGAGTTTTGATGAAATAAAGAACATTTTGAAAACAATTATACTATCGTATATTATTATTTAGAAATACGTGTTTTTTCTTGTTTTTAATTGTTTTATATTGGTGAAGCATTATAGTCTGTTGGTGGTGAGCAAACTTGTTAAACAAAAATATAGGATATATTTATATATATAACAATATATATATAAATATCGTTGTTTTGAGGTTGGATGTTAGCATATAGGAAAGGGGGTTGTTCAACTGAAATGTATCTTCGGTGCACAGATTGGTCTAGCCCGTTAGCACGTCTAGCCCGTTAGCGCGTCTAGCTCGTTAGCCCATCTAGCTCGTTAGCACGTCTAGCACGTCTAGCTCGGTTAGCACGTATAGCTCGTTAGCGCGTCTAGCTCGTTAGCGCGTCTAGCACGTCTAGCTCGTTAGCCCGTCTAGCTCGTTAGCCCGTAGGGCTCGTTAGCACGTCTAGCTCGTTAGCACGTCTCGCTCGTTAGCACGTCTAGCCCGTTAGCACGTCTAGCCCGTTAGCACGTCTAGCTCGTTAGCACGTCTAGCCCGTCTAGCTCGTTAGCGCGTCTAGCTCGTTAGCACGTCTAGCTCGTTAGCACGTAGGACGCACTGATTGGTGTCACCTCGTTAGTCAGTATGTGTTACACCTGTGCTGGCTTGTCCATCTCGTTAGTGGGAAGGTGTTTCACCTGAGCTGGTCCAGGTTCTATTTAAGAGTGTCTGGCCCAGTGCTCCAGTTGTCTTGATACATGTGGAGAGTCAACACCTTTAGTTGCTCCACCTTTTTGGTTTACTTCCTGTCTTTAAGTTTGGTGTGTGTTTTTCTTTTGTTTGCCTCTTCTTGGGCAGATTTAGTGGGTCTCATGGTGGGTGTCTTTTAGGTCCCAGTTGTTGTTACTAGTCAACTTTCAGTGGACACAGAGCAAAACTGCAAGATTATGTTATAATTCTTTTATTGCATCAAATGGTTGTTTTATGCAACAGAATAGAGGGTTCTTATAACTATTGTGTCTGTGTGTTCTACTGAGGATGGGCCTCTGGGAGAAAACACTGACAGGAGATTTACAATGTATTTTGGGTGATAAAACCTAAAGAGACTGCATTCCAGAACATGAGTTAATGTTTCTGTTCTATATGGTACCAGGGAGAGATGACCCCAGGGCCAGACCCTGGTCTCGACACAGAGTAGTGTTTTTACAGCAGATACTGTCTGCTGAGAATTATAAGTATCTTTCATACACATCTTAACCTTGTGACCCGTTCTATACATCTATTGTTAGTCATGTAGGTTGAAAGGGCTGTAAAAGACCTTTGTACTTTTGTCCCGTGGGTCCACCAGCCATCATTATGGTAGGGCACTCAATTGATTCACTTTATATGTGTACGTTGTATTGACCTGCTCCCTTATAAGTGAATAAAGATTTAGTTTAAGAATAACTGACTTGTGTGATAAGTTTCTCCTCAATTGATATTAAAGAAATTAACAACCACATTTGGCGATCGGGATGTTAATCTTCACTTGGTGACCGCTCCTGGTGACCTGGGTAAATCGTGCACGAGGGATCCCTCTAACTTGGGATCTCAGGGAGACCACACTTCGGGAAAGGAGCAAATCTCAGCTCAATGGTGGGTCACCTTTGATCTGAGAGGCAGCGAGCTGAGTGGATACCACATCTCAAACGTAGTTTAAAAAAAAGAGGTGAGCGAAACGCGCAACATGGAGTTTTTAGAAAAGCCTCGTCGGCTCTGAGTGTGTATTCCTGTGTGGAGGTGTATAAACAGGGCCCAGTCAGGAGGCTCTGAGTGTGTATTGCTGTGTGGAGGTGTAAACAGGGCCCAGTCAGGAGGCTCTGAGGCTGATTCAGCGATCTGTGTTTACTAGTTAAGACCATTTATGATATAGTATAAGATATCAATATACACTCTAAAAAGTAAAGGTTCCTTGAGTATCCTGTAAAGGTTCTTCAAAATGAAACTGTGGGGGAACCCCTAAAAGTTATTTGAAGAACATTTTGTGGGAACCCCTATAAGTTCTCAGAAGAACCCCTTATCATGGTTCCTCAAAGAACCTTTTGGGGTTCATTTTTTAAACTCCCTGTCAACCCTCACTCCATTATAAAAACATAATAATAATAATATTGACAATATGGATTTAAATAATTCATTGTTTATTTAGTGGCACCACAAATGTGAATTAATATTTACAAAACCATTTACCAAACAAAACACATTACAAAATTGCAACATTTCTGCAGGCATGTCAGACCATAATAAATAATACATTTACTTTGTATAATGATTTTTATGACATTTAAAAATATATAAATAATGATGTACAATAAAAACATTACAAATGAATCACAGGTCAACTAACTATATTGTAGACTTGATGCTAAATACAGATTTTTTTCAGCTTTAGTGTGTATATCATATTCACTTAGTTATGTTAGGAAGTTTTCCATCTTTATCCATCTGGTAACTTCACCCCAACTTCTCTGATCCCCAGAACTCAGTAACTTAACAACATAAGTGTTTTTCTGACATTTTGGGGAAATTGAAGGGAAAATAAAAATACAGCCTTAGCAGAGCCCCAAGTCCCATGGGGACGTCCTCAAGGGTGTGGATGTTCTCCCCATCAAAGGCCAGCGGAATTTCACTCTCATGGGGACGTCCTCGAGGGCCTGGATGTTCTCCCCATCAAAGGCCAGTGGGATTTCACTCTCATGGGGACGTCCTCGAGGGCCTGGATGTTCTCCCCATCAAAGGCCAGTGGGATTTCACTCTCATGGTGACGTCCTCGAGGGCCTGGATGTTCTCCCCATCAAAGGCCAGCGGGATTTCCCTCTCATGGGGACGTCCTCGAGGGCCTGGATGATCTCCCCATCAAAGGCCAGCGGGATTTCACTCTCATGGTGAAATGGATTTCCACCGATGTGCAGTAAAGGAGTGAAGAGCGGTGAAATCTGTGTCAACAAAAGTAAGAAAAGATTAATACACATACAAAGAACATAGTCCAAGCCTATGGTGCTTACAAATGATTAACCAATGTTCCTGTCCAAAGGCCTTCACAAGACCCACAATGACCAGGTGTGTTGATCCAGCTTTGAACAATCACATGGATTCTGCTTCCATATGTCTAATGGTTAACCCTATATTGATTTTGCTTACTACTTCTAAGAAAACAGTATAGATACTGGAAAATGTCCAATAAACTCCAGAAATGTAAAATAGGAATGGGGTTGCCCTAACGCCGGGGGAACACGAGTAAGCATAATTCACTGGAAGGGGAACACATTGCATGCCAGCCAATGTTAGTCAATGTTGGGCTCCCGAGTGGCGCAATGGTCTACGGCACTACATCTCACTGCTTGAGGCGTCATTACAGACACCCTGGTTCAATTCCAGGCTGTATCACAACCGGCAGTGATTGGGAGTCACATACGGCGTCGCAAATTGGCCCAGCATTGTCCGGGTTTGGCTGGGGTAGGCCATTATTGTAAATAAGAATTTGTTCTAAACAGACTTGTCTAGTTAAATAAATGTTCAATTTTAAACAAATTAAAATAGTGTTTTATGATAAACCGTTTTTTACAAAACCGTCAAGGCACCAACTTTGAGAAGGTTTTAAAACAAACGTTTCAAACCAATTAATGGAATTAAACAAAGAATGAATGTTAATGAATCTATGTATGTTTCGCTTTTAATGTAAATGCTATTAATAAATTTGGCTGAATATTTTATAATGACTTATCAACAGATCTAACAATTTGTCCCCAACATAAAATCTGCACTGGTAATTCTAGAATATACTATACATCCTAGAAACCTGGTTAAACTATCATTATGACATCATGGATGAATTCTAGAATATACTATACATCCTAGAAACCTGGTTAAACTATCATTATGACATCATGGATGAATTCTAGAATATACTATATAGCCTAGAAACCTGGTTAAACTATCATTATGACATCATGGATGAATTCTAGAATATACTATATATCCTAGAAACCTGGTTAAACTATCATTATGACATCATGGATGAATTCTAGAATATACTATATAGCCTAGAAACCTGGTTAAACTATCATTATAACATCATGGATGGCCAGTCTTTGTATTTATAGGGTAGTGAATTCAGGGGGTAGCCCAGAGCTGAACTCAAACCTGGGTCCACTGAAAGTCAAGCCAACACCTTATAACTGTTATGCCAAGATGTCTGAACTTCTTGAGGAGGTCGCTAGGTTTTGGGTTACGGTTGCTACAATAGCTTTTTCTATGAATTTGAGAATGGTTACATTTCTCCAGCCCCCATTCCTCAGCTGTTTACCAAACCAAGTCTCAGGGCTGACTATTTTTTGCTATTTAAATCCTAGGTTACCCCTATAAAATAGCCGCACATCTATCAACCAATCTGCAGTTCATACAATAACAAAGCTGTCATTCCACCACTAGTTTGGTTATAAGATGATGATGGGGCTGGAGAAATGTAATTACTCTCAAATTCATAGACAGACCTACGGATGCAAGGACTGACCATCCATGATATCAACATTATAGTTTTAACCATGTTGAGTGTTTACAGTGTTTGTTTATCATTTAAATTGTTTCTAAACATTGGAGTAAAAAAAGCTTATTTGGGGTTCTGATGGGGTACAACAGTTGAACTAAGCTCATGAAGCATGTGTTATATTCTTCAAGAATCAACGGCTATAAATAAATAATTTAAAAAGTCTAAATATGGATGTAGCTATTGCATATTTCCACTTTAACACCAAACATCAGATCAACAACTGCAGAGTTTGTGCCTCTGTATTTAAGACAGTACTTACTAGTGTTAATCAGGGCCCGTTCATCGTTAGAACCATTGGATGCCTTAACATGCCTTTGGGAAACCGAGCCCAGATATCCCGTTTCATCCTCGTCTTCCTCCAATGTGACAGCAATCTCCTCCTCCTCCTCTTTCACCCCAAAAACTGCATCCTCCTCTTCCTCCTCTTCTTTAACAGTAACATCCTCCTCCTCTTTCACTCTGAACGAATCTTCCTCTTGTTTAACTGAAACGTATTTCTTTTCTTCTTTCACTGTAACAGCCTCACCCTCTACTTGTTTTTGTATTGTGACATCCTCTTACTCCTCTTTCACGACAACGTTCAGCCACAGTCCTTCTTTCTCCGTCCAGCAGACCTCCTCTTCTTTAGCAGGAGGAGAGTAGCTTAGTGAACTCATGGTCGGGGATGTTAGCTAGCTAGGCTAATGCTAACTTAACCAGCCTGCTAGCTGACTAATAACAACAACACCGTAAATATGAAATTAAATCTGATAACTAACTAGACCACAGAAGTGGGTTTAAAACACAGTGGCTAATATACACTAAAGCGTCTAAAGAGCTTTATTGGTTCGGCTATTTTGTCTAGCAAGCTACCGAGGTGGATGAATAACTGTTGTTGCTGTTGAAAGAAGCGTTCCGTCCACTACATTATACGTCACACCAACAGCATCGCCTTAAAGCCCCACATGATGTATTGTTACACCATGTAGGAGCAGTATAGACCTAGTCTGTTTATTATATACATCTACATGATGTATTGTTACACCATGTAGGAGCAGTATAGACCTAGTCTGTTCATTATATACATCTACATGATGTATTGTTACACCATGTAGGAGCAGTATAGACCTAGTCTGTTCATTATATACATCTACATGATGTATTGTTACACCATGTAGGAGCAGTATAGACCTAGTCTGTTCATTATATACATCTACATGATGTATTGTTACACCATGTAGGAGCAGTATAGACCTAGTCTGTTCATAATATACATCTACATGATGTATTGTTACACCATGTAGGAGCAGTATAGACCTAGTCTGTTCATAATATACATCTACATGATGTATTGTTACACCATGTAGGAGCAGTATAGACCTAGTCTGTTCATCATATACATCTACATGATGTATTGTTACACCATGTAGGAGCAGTATAGACCTAGTCTGTTCATTATATACATCTACATGATGTATTGTTACACCATGTAGGAGCAGTATAGACCTAGTCTGTTCATTATATACATCTACATGATGTATTGTTACACCATGTAGGAGCAGTATAGACCTAGTCTGTTCATTATATATATCTACATGATGTATTGTTACACCATGTAGGAGCAGTATAGACCTAGTCTGTTCATTATATACATCTACATGATGTATTGTTACACCATGTAGGAGCAGTATAGACCTAGTCTGTTCATTATATACATCTACATGATGTATTGTTACACCATGTTGGATCAGTATAGACCTAGTCTGTTCATTATATACATCTACATGATGTATTGTTACACCATGTAGGAGCAGTATAGACCTAGTCTGTTCATTATATGCATCTACATGATGTATTGTTACACCATGTAGGAGCAGTATAGACCTAGTCTGTTCATTATATACTTCTACATGATGTATTGTTACACCATGTAGGAGCAGTATAGACCTAGTCTGTTCATTATATACATCTACATGATGTATTGTTACACCATGTAGGAGCAGTATAGACCTAGTCTGTTCATTATATACATCTACATGATGTATTGTTACACCATGTAGGAGCAGTATAGACCTAGTCTGTTCATTATATACATCTACATGATGTATTGTTACACCATGTAGGAGCAGTATAGACCTAGTCTGTTCATTATATACATCTACATGATGTATTGTTACACCATGTAGGAGCAGTAAAGACCTACAGTAACTGGCTACTTATTTATATGTTGTTTGACTGAATGAAACTGCCTTAAATGTGCTGTAGTGAACATTTTTTATTCTCACTAATCAATCACCACATTCCTGTCTTTGTATGTCTCAATATAATAGTATTATTTAATTAAATCCATGTAAAATAATCTTAGTCTGAAAATAAAATGTGATCCTCAACTGCGTTTCCCTCCAGTCAGCAGACGGCGATGTGCGTCTTTCAGGCGATGCTGCAGCGTGACGTATAATCTAGTGGACGGTTCTTCATAAACAGCACGTCAACCACCTCGGTAGCTTGCTAGCCAACATAGCCGAAGATTCAAGCTATTTATACGCTTTCGGTCTATATTACCTACTGTGTTTTAGACACACTTCTGTCGTATCTACTTGTTAACCTATTTAATTTAATATTACGTTATTTTGTATTAGTCAGCTATAGTAGCTGGCTGGTTAAGTTAGCATTAGCCTAGTCGCTAATGATAGCTAGCTAGCTAACATCCCCGAACATGAGCTCCCTAAACTACTCCCCTCCTGTTAAAGAAGAGGAGGTCTGTTGGACGGAGAAAGAAGCTCTGGGGCTGAACATTGTCGTGAAAGAGGAGAAGGAAGAGGAGGATGTTACAGTTAAACAAGAAGTAGAGGGTGAGGCTGTTACAGTGAAAGATGAAGAGAAAGACGTTTCAGTTAAACAAGAGGAAGAAGAGGAGGATGCTGTTTTTGGAGTGAAGAAGGAAGGAGAGATTACTGTCACATTGAAAGATGAAGAGGAGGAGACAGGAGATCTGATTAACACCAGTAAGTACCGCCTTCAATTAGTTTTTAACTGTGGATATTCGGAGTTGGCTCGTCAATACCTCTTCAACGGAGGGTCCTGGGATGATGACTGATATGTCTAGAATCAGACGACGTAGAGAACAAGCTGCCCCTTGTTTTCTCCGTTCCGTTTCCAAAAAGTGACTTAACATATATATTTGAGGAGGGTCTATCTGCTGACCGCAGACTGGGGGGCCACGGCATGTAGTGATTTTAATGTAGTGATGTTTTACTACACACCGTGACCCCCAATAGAGCCATGTGAGAGTTGGGTTGGCTACACCAAAGATTATGGATATACTGACAAGATGTCTCTCCGTCCTGACAAGGGGAGTCGTTGTCCACAAAGAGGCACTGTGGGTTGTCTATCTCCCACCTATCCTGTCTTTGGATTTGTGGATACATCTTATTATTGTAATCTATTGTTCATATTCTATGAGGGTTGTTGTCGTCAACCGCCTGTATTCAATGGAGAGAGATGCTAAGCTACTAGCATGAATATGCATAGCGATCTGGAGACAACTCCTATAGTGTTTTATCAAAGTTGGCGGTATGTCACGTGTCCACATAACAACTTAATCATTACGAAACTTCTGTTGGATCAAGTAAACCTCATGTAGCAAATAAGCCATTCATTTTGTTGTTGACCAAATTCAACACTTTCCACATTGGGTTGATAATTGTTTCCACTTGGATACAACCTACTGTAGTCTACTGGCATGACCTAGAGAGTTACAACCTACTGTAACCTACTGGCATGACCTAGAGAGATACAACCTACTGTAACCTACTGGCATGACCTAGAGAGTTACAACCTACTGTAACCTACTGGCATGACCTAGAGAGATGTAACCTACTGGCATGACCTAGAGAGATACAACCTACTGTAACCTACTGGCATGACCTAGAGAGATACAACCTACTGTAGCCTACTGGCATGACCTAGAGAGATACAACCTACTGTAACCTACTGGCATGACCTAGAGAGATAAAACCTACTGTAACCTACTGGCATGACCTAGAGAGTTACAACCTACTGGCATGACCTAGAGAGATACAACCTACTGTAACCTACTGGCATGACCTAGAGAGATGCAACCTACTGTAACCTACTGGCATGACCTAGAGAGATACAACCTACTGTAACCTACTGGCATGACCTAGAGAGATGTAACCTACTGGCATGACCTAGAGAGATACAACCTACTGTAACCTACTGGCATGACCTAGAGAGTTACAACCTACTGTAGCCTACTGGCATGACCTAGAGAGTTATAACCTACTGTAGCCTACTGGCATGACCTAGAGAGTTACAACCTACTGTAGCCTACTGGCATGACCTAGAGAGTTACAACCTACTGTAGCCTACTGGCATGACCTAGAGAGATACAACCTACTGTAACCTACTGGCATGACCTAGAGAGTTACAACCTACTGTAGCCTACTGGCATGACCTAGAGAGTTACAACCTACTGTAACCTACTGGCATGACCTAGAGAGTTACAACCTACTGGCATGACCTAGAGAGATACAACCTACTGTAACCTACTGGCATGACCTAGAGAGATGCAACCTACTGTAACCTACTGGCATGACCTAGAGAGATACAACCTACTGTAACCTACTGGCATGACCTAGAGAGATACAACCTACTGTAACCTACTGGCATGACCTAGAGAGATACAACCTACTGTAACCTACTGGCATGACCTAGAGAGTTACAACCTACTGTAGCCTACTGGCATGACCTAGAGAGTTACAACCTACTGTAGCCTACTGGCATGACCTAGAGAGTTACAACCTACTGTAGCCTACTGGCATGACCTAGAGAGATACAACCTACTGTAACCTACTGGCATGACCTAGAGAGTTACAACCTACTGTAGCCTACTGGCATGACCTAGAGAGTTACAACCTACTGTAACCTACTGGCATGACCTAGAGAGATACAACCTACTGTAGCCTACTGGCATGTCCTACAGAGATACATCCACTGGTATGCAAGCATTTCTAAACTTTTTTTCTCTCACTTTTATGGGGTATTGTGATGTCATTATGAGGTATTATCTGAAAATTGATCATTTAAAAAAATGTAATCCATTTTAGAATAAGGTTGTAACATAACAAAATGTGTAAAAGGGGTCTGAATGCATGTATGTTGTTCTAGGGCAGATTAAAGAAAATAGTATTTTCTTTCTACCAATTGATTGGTTGAAATTTTATGACGTGTATTTGTTCATATAGACACACCCCATGTGTTTAATAAAATCAACTGTATGTGCAGAACTTGAACTGAACTGATGCTTCAAGCGTTTGATTAAATAATTAACACACACAAATGACTTGAGGAAGCCAGAGATCAATATAACCAGAAGAAAATAACCAATTCCCCACCTGCTGCTGGCCTTCGTCAATTCTAATGTTATGCTGCTGAAGTTTCCGGTGAAATCGGCAAACTTTTCCATTTGCCAATTTATCTGACCATTTCTACCGATCTGCGTGCCAGTTTTGAACGAGTTACAACACCTTTTTGGCTCCGCCACTTCCTGGGTCGGTGAAGTGAGGTATTAAATTTAAGGATTAAATCATTTAAGGAATATATCCGAGTCTCATGCTCATCACCTGTGGAATGCGGTGCTTCCAGCGAGGTGTGGATTTAATAGTATGTTGTACCTAGTTTACCTCCTTCAGGGAACAGTAGTTATAGTCATAACGTTGCGCTTGTCATATGATGAACTTAAACTTAAATACTGGATCTTGCTGTCGGACAGTTTTTTTTGTATTCAGATCTCCGAAATGCACTCGAACTATGTATCATTTAGTGTCTCCTTATATTACGCTGGGAAAACAGTTTTCATGGGCACAGAAATCCTAAATCATTTCAGAGTTTGCTAAATCCAATGGTTCTAACCGAGAGTCACCTTAACTTTATTGACAACACCCAAATGGATACTGTCATTAATTCGGTTATTCAATAATTGCACATAATACTTAATACTGTAGCTGTTTAGTTAGTCACATGTTCAACTATCATCAGCTGATCCAGGAAATCATTTTCTGCATGCCAGTCAAATGTGCTTCTTCATTCATTACACCGGTAAAGACAGTTATGCCGTGCTCTTCATTGGATCCAATATCCCAAACAAATCGATGTTTATAATGTGTTATTGTCTACTTGATTTACAGTAGGGTCTCATTAGTCTGTCTGGACACAGAGATACTTAGCTCATAATGTGTAGAGACCTGTTCCTTGATGGATAGGCTATTGTACAACACACAGAGCTATTTTCCTTTATTCAGGACATTTAGAATGACAACTCATTACAGAGTAGCCTAGTGGGATTATTCACAAAATTATCTGGTGATCAGGTTATGAAATGTCATCACAGACATTTTAGTTTCCATGTTTCACCTGAAATATTAAATGATTTATAGTCCTAGGTCTATGTTATTGTTAGGTGAAGTTATGGGTCCTACATTATGTCGATGTTATTGTTAGGTGAAGTTGTGGGTCTATGTTATTGTTAGGTGAGATTATAGACCATTTTGGCATACACTTAGTGGACAAACCCTCATTGTTAGGCTGATGGAAAACTAGCCAAAGAGCATTTTACTGGTTGAAGTCGTTTTTAAATATAAAGTAGTACATTTTCGACAATAACACAAACATTATATTAATCAGGAGATTCAAACGAGCCTTACAGTTATAATCAAAAGTAGTGTGAGCAACCTGTAAATGGAGGCTATTTTTGCTGTCAGCCTATGAGAACTCCCCTGAGTTTTCCCCCACGGTGGTGAATTAGTGAATAGACACAGAGCTTAATGTGAGTTTATTTGAGTAGCACTCCTGATCTTGAGCTGTAATATTCAGAATACATTGTGAAAACTAATCTTTCCTCCCCATTTTTTTAAATATATATATATTTTTCACCCCTTTTTTCTCCCCATTTGGTAGTTATAGTCTTGTCTCATCGCTGTAACTCCCGTACGGACTCAGGAGAGGCGAATGTCGAGAGCCATGCGTCCTCCGAAACACAACCCAACCTAGCCGCATTGCTTCTTGACACAATGCCCATCCAACCCGGAAGCCAGCAGCACCAATGTGTCGGAGGAAACACCGTACACCTGGTGACCTGGTCAGTGTGCACTGTGCCCGGCCCGCCACAGGAGTCGCTAGTGCGCGATGAGACAAGGATATCCCTGCCGGCCAAACCCTCCCCTAACCCGGACGACGGTGGGCCAATTGTGCGCCGCCCCATGGGCCTCCCGGTCGCAGCCGGCATGCAACATGCAACCCTGGACTCGATCCCAGAATCTCTAGTGGCACAGCTAGCACTGCGATGTAGTGCCTTAGACCACTGCGCCACTCGGGAGGCCCTTGCTCACCATTTTTGCTCTAGGCAGATATAGTACATCCATAACTATCGGTTTCCTCATTAGCATGGAGGTGTTTCTGCAATCAAATTGCATGTGCATCGCCCTTGTCGCAATTTTAGCAAACACAGAAAGGGGCCTATATTGGAGACCAAAAGTCGCCTGGCACACTGCTTAGGATTTCAACAACTTTTACTTATTTCTAGCCTAAAATCATTGATCTTACTATTAATGTGAAAACAAGACTAAATATGTCTATTGTTGCTCACTTGACTGTCTTAAGACAATTGTCAAGTAATTTTAACATTCATTACAGACATCATGGCTGCGCTGTTGGCATCACCTTTCACAGTGGATTTCTGCTGTTGTGGGCCTTTCACCATCTGTCTGACTTGTTCACACAGGAGAGAGACGTGACGATTGTGGATCCTCTGGGGAGCCTCAACATCATGATGCTAACGAGGCAGAGAAGAGTCTCTCCACATCAGAACACCTCAAGAAACACCAGCAGAGACCCACAGGAAAGAAACCTCACTGCTGCTCTGACTGTGGGAAACGTTGCAAATCTTCATCAGAACTTAAAATACACCAGCGAGTACACACAGGAGAGAAATCTCACCACTGTTTTGATTGTGGGAAGAGTTACTTAAGATCAGAATCACTAAAAGTACACCTGAGAAATCACACTGGAGAGAAACCTTATAGCTGTGATCAATGTGGGAAGAGTTTTACTCAGTCAAGCTGCCTGAAAACTCACCAGAGAATACACACTGGAGAGAAACCTTTTAGCTGTGATCAATGTGGGAAGAGTTTTACTCACTCAAGCTGCCTGATAGTACATCTGAGAGCACACACAGGAGAGAAACCTTACCACTGCTCTGACTGCGGAAAAAGTTTTGTTAGTTCAACAGATTTAAAATCACACCAGAAAATACACACAGTAGACAAACCTTATAACTGTCCTCAATGTGGGAAGAGTTTTAATCACTCAAGCTGGCTGATAGTACATCTGAGAGCACACACAGGAGTGAAACCTTATAGCTGTGATCAATGTGGGAAGAGTTTTGTTACATCTAGCCATCTGACTCTACACCACAGAACACACACAGGAGAGAAATCTTATAGCTGTAGTCAATGTGGGAAGAGTTTTATTCAGTCAAGCAGCCTGATATCACACCAGAGAACACACACAGGAGAGAAAACTTATAGCTGTAATCAATGTGGGAAGAGATTTACTCAGTCAAGCAGCCTGGTATCACACCAGAGAACACACACAGGAGAGAAACCTCATAGCTGTGATCAATGTCACAAGAGATACTCTGATAAAAGATCTCTGATCAAACATCAGAAAATACATGCATGAAGGAGTTGTTTCATGATATCAATGAAATGTCACAATGTAGAATGTTTTAACATTGTAGTAGGAGTATTTTAATTAATAATGTTACAATGTAGAACCCAAATTGTTTTCCCCCTGTTCTATGAGCCTCATCAGTAGAAAAATCTTTGTACTTTGCTCTGTTCATCTTTCCCTCGATCCTGACTATTCTGCCAGTCCCTGCCACTGAAAAACATCCCCACAGCATGATGCTTCACCGTAGGGATGGTGCCTGGTTTCTTCCAGATGTGACGCTTGGCATTCAGGCCAAAGAGTTTAATCTTGGTTTAATCAGACCAGAGAATCTTGTTTCTCGTGGTCTGAGAGTCCTTTAGGTGTCTTTTGGCAAACTCCAAGTGGGCTGTCATGTGCCTTTTACTGAGGAGTGGCTTCCGTCTGGCCTCTCTACCATAAACGCCTGATTGGTGGAGTGCTGCAGAGATGGTTGTCCTTCTGGAAGGTCCTCCCATCTCCACAGAATAACTCTGGAGCTCTGTCAGAGTGAACATCGGGTACTTGTTCTCCTCCCTGACCAAGGCCCTTCTCCCCCCATTTCTCAGTTTGGCCGGGCGGCCAGCTCTAGGAAGAGTTTTGGTGGTTCCAAACCTTTTCCATTTAAGAATGATGGAGGCCACTGTGTTCTTGGGGACCTTCAATGATGCAGACATTTTTTGGTACCTTTCCCCAGATCTGTGCCTTGACACAATAATGTCTCAGAGCTCTATGGACAATTCCTTTGACCTCATGGCTTGGTTTTCGCTCTGACAACTGTGGGACCTTATATAGACAGGTGTGTGCCTTTCAAAATCATGTCCAATCAATTGAATTTACCACAGGTGGACTCCAATCAAGTTGTAGAAACATCTCAAGGATGATCAATGGAACCAGGATGCATCTGAGCTCAATTTCGAGTCTCATAGCAAAGGGTCTGAATACTTAAGGAAATAAATTTGCAAATGGTTTGTCACTATGGGGTGTTGTGTGTAGATTGATGAGGGGAAAATATTCAACATTTTTAGAATAAGGCTGTAATGTAACAAAATGTAGAAAAATTGAAGGGGTCTTAATACTTTATGAATACACTGTATTCCACTGGCAGATTTTTCTACCACTGGCAGATTTTTCTACCACTGGCAGAGTTTTCTACCGCGGGCAGTTTTGTACACAGTCAAGTGATACGTGGTATAGAAAAGTCCAATCTTAGGAGAGTACATGGGAGGCACTATACTGTGTGTCTGTCTGGTCAAAACCACTGATACGGGAGCCCCTCCACCCTCTGGTGGGATGGATCATGTATACAGAGAAACCTAGATTCAAATACTTAGATTTGTGTGTATTGGGTATATGTTGTGTACTTGTTAGATATTACTGCACTGTCGTAGCTAGAACCACAAGCATTTCGCTACACCTGCAATAACATCTGCTAAACACGTGTATGTGACCAATAAAATGTGATTTTGATTTGAAATAAACGTCCTATTTATCAAAGGTGCTTTTGGCTTGGGTCAAAATGACTCCAAAGGATTTAAATTTGTTAAAAGTCCATATTGATACAGAAACACTAAACCATGATTTAGATTTATTAAGAACAAGTTGATTGACAAAGTCATGAAAAATTGGAAGAATTGAATAAACCACATTTTTGCTATGATAAAAGATATGCCTCTGGGGTCAAAATGATCCATGTCAGAAGTATGGTTCAATGCAAATATGTAGTGGGTGTAAAGTTTGTTTTAAATTCTCACTCATTAAAAACGAATCAATCAACACATGCTTCTCTTTGAACGACTTAATATAATATTAAACGTTTATGAAATAAATGAAAAATAAACGTTTGGTTCCTCAACTGCGTTGCCCTCCAGTCAGCAGATGGCGATGTGCGTCTTTTAGGTTCAGGCGATGCTGCCAGTGTGACGTATAATCTAGTGGACGGGACGCTCCTTCAACAACAACAGCTAGTCAGACACCTCGGTAGCTTTCTAGCAAACATAGCTACAACATTCACGCTCTTTACACTGTTTTGGTGTATATTAGTCGCTGTGTATTAAACACACTTCTGTCGTATGTACTTGTTGGCCCATTTAATTATATATTTACGTTGTTTATCAGCTAACTGGTTTGCTAAGTTAGCTTAGAACTAGGCTAGTCGCTAATGCTAGCTAGCTAACATCCCCGACCATGAGCTCACTAAGCTACTCTCCTCCTGATAAAGAAGAGGAGGTCTGCTGGACGGAGAAAGAAAATCTTGTGAAAGAGGAGGAGGAAGAGAAAGATGTTACAATACAAAAACAAGTAGAGGATGAGGCTGTTACCGTGAAAGAAGAAGAGAAAGACGTTTCAGTGAAAGAAGAGGAAGACGCGTTCAGAGTGAAAGAGGAGGAGGATGTTACTGTACAAGAAGAGGAGGCTGCTGTTTTTGGAGTGAAAGAGGAGGAGGGGGAGATGACTGTCACATCCAAAAAGGAGGAGGAAGAAGAGGAGGAAACTGGACATCTGGGCCCGGTTTCCCAAACGCATCTTAAGGCGTCCAATGGTTCTAACGGTGAACTTAGCCATAAGATGGTTTTGAGAAACCGTTCCCTGATTAACACTAGTAAGTACTGTCTTAAATACAGAGGCACAAACTCTGCAGTTGTTGAGCTGATGTGTGGTGTTAAAGGGGAAATATGTAATTGCTACATCCATATTTGGACTTTAAATTATTAATTTATAGCCATTGATTCTTGAAGAATATAACACATGCTTCGTGAGCTTAGTTCAACTGTTGTACCCCATCAGAACCCCAAATAAGCTTTTTTTACTCCAATGTTTAGAAACAATGTAAATCAACACTGTATAGCCTCAACATGGTTAAAACTATAATGTTGATATCATGGATGGCCAGTCCTTGCATCCATAGGTCTGTCTATGAATTTGAAAGTAGTTACATTTCTCCAACCCCATAGTCATCTTATAACCAAAACAGTGATGGAATTACAACTTTGTTATTGTTTGATCTGCAGATTGATTGGTTGATTGTGTGGCTTATTTAAAGGGGTAACCTAGGTTTTAAACAGAAACAAAATGGCTGTCCAGAGCCTTGGTTTGGTAAACATCTGAGGGATGGGGGCTGGAGAAATGTAACCACTCTCACATTCATAGAGGAAGCTATTGTATCAACCTTAATCCAAAACCTAGGGACCTTGTCAAGAAGTTCAGACATCTTGGTGTAACAGTTATAAGATGTTGGCTTGACAGTTGCTGGACCCAGGTTTGAGTCCAGCTCAGGGCTACCGCCTGAATTGACTACACTATAAATACAAGGACTGGCCACCCATGAGGTCAAAATTATAGTTTTAACCTGATTTCAAGGCTATATAGTATATTCTATAATTGGCAGTTAAGATTTGCTGTGGGGGTCAAATTGTTGTCAAATTGGAAGTTTACATACACTTATGTTGGCGTCATTAAAACTCGTTTTTCAACCACTCCACACATTTCTTGTTAACTAACTGTAATTTTGGCAAGTCGGTTAGGACATCTACTTTGTGCATGACACAAGTCATTTTTTCAACAGTTGTTTACAGACAGATTATTTCACTTATAATTCACTGAATCACAATTCCAGTGGGTTTGAAGTTTACATACACTAAGTTGACTGTGCCTTTAAACAGCTTGGAGAATTCCAGAGAATTATGCCATGGCTTTAGAAGCTTCTGATAGGCTAATTGACATCATTTGAGTCAATTGGAGGTGTACCTGTGGATGTATTTCAAGGCCTACCTTCAAACTCGGTGCCTCTTTGCTTGACATCATGGGAATATCAAAAGAAATCAGCCAAGACCTCAGTCTGGGTCATCCTTGGGAGCAATTTCCAAACGCCTGAAGGTACCACGTTCATCTGTACAAACAATAGTACGCAAGTATAAACACCATGGGACCACGCAGCTGTCATACCGCTCAGGATAGAGACGCGTTCTGTCTCCTAGAGATTAACGTACTTTGGTGCGAAAAGAGAAAATCAATCCCAGAACAACAGCAAAGGACATTGTGAAGATGCTGGAGGAAACAGGTACAAAAGTATCTATATCCAAAGTAAAACGAGTCCTACATCTGAAAGGCCGCTCACCAAGGAAGAAGCCACTGCTCCAAAACTGCCATAGAAAAAGCCAGACAACGGTTTGCAACTGCACATGGGGACAAAGATCGTACATTTTGAAAAAATTTCATCTGGTCTGATTATACAAAAATAGAACTGTTTGGCCATAATGACCATCGTTATGTTTGGAGGGAAAAGGGGGAGGCTTGCAAGCCAAAGAACACCATCCCAAATGTGAAGCACAGGGGTGGCAGCATCATATTGTGGGGGTGCTTTGCTGCAATAGGGACTAGTGCAGTTCACAAAATAGATGGCATCATGAGGAAGGAAAAGTATGTCGATATATTGAAGCAATATCTCAAGACATCCGTCAGGAAGTTAAAGCTTGGTTGCAAGTGAGTCTTCCATATGGACAATGACCCCAAGCATACTTCCAAAGTTGTGGCAAAATGGCTGAAGGACAACAATGTATTGGAATGGCCATCACAAAGCCCTGACCTCAATCCTATAGAACATTTGTGGGCAGATCTGAAAAAGCGTGTACGAGCAAGGAGACCTACAAACCTGACTCAGTTACACCAACTCTGTCAGGAGGAATGGGCCAAAATTCACCCAACTTATTGTGGGATGCTTGTGGGAGGCTACCCAAAACGTTTGGGTAGCACCAGTTAGCCTCGAGCCAGGTGCATCTCCCGGCTAGCAAACAAAATTACTCCAGCTACAATACCTCTTTTGCCAATTGGCCTGGACCCTTTGTCGACACGGAGCCCTGCCGATCCATCATGACTGGTCTGCCGACGTAATTCCGTCCGGTGTGCACTCAACCGGCCTTTGCCGGACGTCGGTGACGCACTTGTCTCGAAGTTAGCACCAGTTTACCTCGAGCCAGGCGCATCTCCCGGCTAGCGTAGTAACGACTACCTAACGGCTTCCCTGTTTCATATATTGCTGTTCACTGGACCCTATGATCACTTGGCTACATAGCTGATGCCTGCTGGACTGTTCATTAATCACGGTACTCCATTTTGTTTGTTTTGTTTATCTGTCGGCCCTAGCCTAGAATTCAGGCCCTGTATGTATTTAACTGACCCTCTCTGCCCATGCATCGCCATTTTACCAGTTGTTGTTGTCTTAGCTGATGAATTGTTGTTGTCTTACCCGTTGTTGTCTTTGCTAGCTCTCCCAATCAACACCTGTGATTGCTTTATGCCTTGCTTTATGTCTCTCTAATGTCAATATGCCTTGTATACTGTTGTTTAGGGTAGTTATCATTGTTTTATTTTACTGCGGAGCCCCTAGTCCCACTCAACATGCCTCAGAGAGCTCTTTTGTCCCACCTCCCACACATGCGGTGACCTCACGATATTCAAAAACCTTAAAAATGCTATAACTTCAATTTCTCAAACATATGACTATTTTACACCATTTTAAAGATAAGACTCTCGTTAATCCAACCACATTGTCCGATTTCAAAAAGGCTTTACAATGAAAGCAAAACATTAGATTATGTCAGCAGAGTACCCAGCCAGAAATAATCAGACACCCATTTTTCAAGCTAGCATATAATGTCACAAAAACCAAAACCACAGCTAAATGCAGCACTAACCTCTGATGATCTTCATCAGATGACACTCCTAGGACATTATGTTATACAATACATGCATGTTTTGTTCAATCAAGTTCATATTTATATCAAAAACCAGTTTTTTTCATTAGCATGAGACGTTCAGAACTATCAAACATACCGAAAACTTCCGGTGAATTTACTAAATTACTCACGATAAACGTTCACAAAATACATAACAATTATTTTAAGAATTATAGATACAAAACTCCTTAATGCAATCGTGGTGTCAGATTTTAAAATAGCTTTTCGGCAAAAGCACATTTTGCAATATTCTGAGTAGATAGCGCGGCCATCACAGGCTAGCTATTTTGACACCCACCAAGTTTGGTACTCACCAAACTCAGATTTACTAGTAGAAAAATTGGATTACCTTTGCTGTTCTTCGTCAGAATGCACTCCCAGGACTTCTACTACAACACCAAATGTTGTTTTGGTTCAAAATAATCCATAGTTATGTTTAAATATCCTCTGTTTTGTCAGTGCGTTCAGGTCCCTATCCGAACGGTGGCGCGAGGACGCATGTGGTGACAAAAAAAATGCAAAATATTCCATTACCGTACTTCGAAGCATGTCAAACGCTGTTTAAAATCAATTTTTATGCTATTTTTTTCGTAAAATAGCGATAATATTCCAACCGGGCAAAGTTGTTTTCATTCAAAGGCTGAAAGAAAACCATGGCCACTTCTCGATATTGTATTCATTCAAACTGGTGAAGAAAAACATGGAGTACTCTCGTGGCTGCGCATCTCCTGTCTCTGAGCCACCAGCCTGATACCTCACAAACAGCGCTCCTGTACCTAGCCCAGAGACAGCAGAGATCTCATTCCATTTTCTGGCGCCTTCAGAGAGCCTATGGGAGCCTTAGAAATTGTCACGTTACAGCAGAGATCCTCTATTTTCCATAAAGAGGCTATAGAAGGCCAAGAAATAGTCAGAGAGGGCACTTCCTGTATGGAATCTTCTCAGGTTTTGGCCTGCCATATGAGTTCTGTTATACTCACAGACACCATTCAAACAGTTTTAGAAACTTTAGGGTGTTTTCTGTCCAAATCAAATAATTATATGCATATTTTAGTTTCTGGAAAAGAGTAGTAACCAGTTTAAATCGGGTACGTTTTTTATCCGGCCGTGAAAATACTGCCCCCTACCCTAGAGAGGTTAATGCTGTAGCAAACATTATATTAAACAGGCCATTCAAACGAGCCTTACAATTATAATCCAAAGTAGTGTGAAATGAACTCATCATCAACCTGGAAATGGAGGTTACTCCCCTGAGTTTCCCCCATTCACATTCAGAATACATTGTGAAAAACTAAAATCTTTGCTCACCATTTTTGCTCCAGGCAGATATACTACATCCATAACTAGTGGTTTCCTCATTACCAGATATACTACATCCATAACCAGTGGTTTCCTCATTAGCAGGGAGGAGTTTCTGCAATGAAATTGCCCTCGTGCCACAATTTTAGCAAACACAGAAAGGGGCCTATATTGGAGACCAAAAGTCGTCTGGCACACTGGTTAGAGTTTCAACAACATGAATAACTTATTTCTAGCCTACAATCATCGATGTTACTACTAATGTGAAAAGAAGACAAAATATGACTATTCTTGCTCATTTTAAGGCAAATGTCAAATACTTTTAACATTCATTACAGACGTCAATTGTTGTACAACATCATGGCTACGCTGTTGGCATCACCTTTTACAGTGGATTTCCACTGTTGTGGGCCTTTAAACATCTGTCTGACTTTGTTGTTCACACAGGAGAGATACTTAATTATTGTGGATCCTCTGGGGAGCCTCAACAACCTCATGATGCTGAAGAGGCAGAGAAAAGTCTCTCCACATTAGAACACCTCAATAAACACTTGCAGAGATGCACAGGGAAGAGAACTCACTGCTGCTCTGACTGTGGGAAGAGATGCACCTCATCAGGCATTAAAATTCATCAGAGCATCAAGACAGGAGAGAAATCTTATAGCTGTGATCAATGTGGGAAGAGTTTCACTACATCTAGCTGTCTAACTAAACACCAGAGAATCCACACAGGAGAGAAACCTTTTATCTGTGATCAATGTGGGAAGAGTTTCACTACATCTAGCTGTCTAACTAAACACCAGAGAATCCACACAGGAGAGAAACCTTATAGCTGTGATCAATGTGGGAAGAGTTTCACTACATCTAGCTATCTAACTAAACACCAGAGAATCCACACAGGAGAGAAACCTTTTAGCTGTGATCAATGTGGGAAGAGTTTCACTACATCAAGCATTCTGACTGTACACCAGAGAACACACACAGGAGAGAAATCTTATAGCTGTGGTCAATGTGGGAAGAGTTTTGGTCAATCTGGAGATCTGACAGTGCACCAGAGAATACACACAGGAGAGAAACCTTATAGCTGTTATCAATGTGGGAAGAGTTTTACTAGATCTTACCATCTGACTGTACACCATAGGACACACACAGGAGAGAAACCTTATAGCTGTGTTCAATGTGGGATGAGTTTTGGTCGATCTGACCAACTGGTATCACACCAGAGAACACACACAGGAGAGAAACCTTATAGCCTTATAGCTGTGAACATTCTCTGATAAGACATCTGATCAAACACCAGAAAATACATGAAGGAGTTGTTTCATGATATCAATGAATTAATGTCACAATGTAGAATGTTTTAACATTGTAGTAGGAATATTTTAATAGTGTCACAATGTAGAAACCTAAACGTTTGTCCCCTGTTCTATTGATTTCAACATGATATGGATATCAGCCTTATGGAAAAATACAGGCTCTGAATTGAAAGAGTTACTATTTATGAGATTTAACAAAAAAGAGTTGTGTTACACTTACCACGTTGGTGCCCCACTTGAATCAAAATGCAACACTTCAAAATGTAGCTAGCTGTTTTCTACAAGTTGTCCTCTAACCAGTGATGTACACATTATTCCTAGATTCCGTGTGGTTTTTGAGCTGTTAGTTTAACAGGACGTGCAACCTCATCTCCCTCCTCTCGGTACAATTGATTTCAACATGATATTAATGAGTGATGACAAATAAGTGTTGTGTTCCTTTGTTTAGCGACCCCTACATTTAAATGCATCACTCCAAAATGTAGCTGACTGTCTTCTGCAGGTTGTCCTCTAACCAGTGAGGTAAAAGATATCTCCATTTCCATGTGTTTTTTGTTTTGTTGTGTTAGTTTGAAGAGCAGATTCAACCGGATTTCCCCCCAAATGGATATAAGATTTGTGTTTTGCGTTTAGCCAGTGCTTTGCCATGGATCTTTTATTTATTTTTACTGCATGTTTTTCCTATTGGAGATGAATTTTGTTTGGGCTCGTTCCAAGGAGACGAGAGTTCTAGAAGCTGGTGGGATTTAGAAAGAGAGTTCTAGTGTGTTTTAGGAAGACTTGAGTTCTTGAAGCTAGTGAGTTTTAGGATTCTATAGAAGAAAAATGAGAAAAATAATACTATTGTATATTATTATTTAGAAATACGTGTTTTTTTCTTGTTTTTAATTGTTGACAGCCAGTGATTATATTGTAGAAGGTGAAGCATTGTAGTTGATTAAAATGTGAAATGGAAGTTGTTTTCTGTTGGTGGTGAGCAAACTTTTCCAACAAAAATATAGGATATATTTGTTGTCTTAAAGGGGAAGGTGTTACAGGCTTTGGTTTTTCCATTTATGTTTTGAGGTTGGACTTTAGCATGTCTAGCTCGTTAGCACGTCTAGCTCGTTAGCACGTCTAGCTCGTTAGCACGTCTAGCTCGTTAGCACGTCTAGCTCGTTAGCCTGTATAGCTCGTTAGCCCGTCTAGCTCGTTAGCACGTCTAGCTCGTGGGTTGGATGTTGCATCCAATTGTTAATATTTTAATCAATGTCATTTCTTTAGGGTGCTCATTAGTCTTTCAGTTGTTAATCTTGTTTTTTATCCTCTGTTTGTTGTGTACTAAATATTTCTGTTTGTTTTCATCGTTTTTTTCCCCTGTGAAACCATTGCGTTGCATCCATGTCTGAAATGTGCTGTATAAATAAAGCTTGATTTGATTTAAACATATTGTAAAACAAATGGACCCGATGACTGACCAATCAACAAATATGTGTAAAAGCAACACGTATCTTGGTCCGTCTTAATATGAAAAACAGTATCAATCCCACTTTTCCAGCCTGCTGAAGGCGTGGTGGAGTGGTAAACACCACCCCCGGCTCTACCAGGGGCTTGAGGTGGTCTCCCACAGCTCTGCTTATGTCATGTTCTGTGGCCTTGCTGTTCCATTTCTTGACTGCAACACAGAAATAAACACATTTAGTAATATTATATAAAACACTCAGGGCTGGTTTCACAGACAAGGCTTAAGCTTAGTCCCAGACTAAAATGCTTGTTTGAGCTGTCTTAAGTCTGTGCATGTCGCTTTGAGTTATCTTACAATAGTCGTAGATTTAGCTGTTCTGGACTAATCAAAGCCGATTGCAAGAGGGAGGATTAGAGCTACTCCAGGACTAAATGGAAGATTAAATGAATCTTTCAAAGAGGCAGGTTTAACTTCTGCTTAGTACTGTTTGTGAGGGAGCCTGGACTATGTGGAATGTCTAAATGAAGACCAACATGCACTACAGAGGCCAGACCAGTACTTGTGGATAGGAGGAATCCATTACATTACATTACCTTGAGACCGCTTTCTTATGTACAAAGAAAATGCATTGGAGATAATATCTCTGCTTGAGCCTAGACTTTCCTCTCTGTCTCAATTCTCTCCAAGTTCTGATCACTGAGGTTTTTGGCATCTGGAATATTTCATTGTGAAACTGGTGATTTGTGTCAGTGCCAGTGAAGCAACTGTGTGTTTAATAGTTCACAAAGTCTGCAGGAGGAGTCTTTACATCTAGTTTCCTGATGCTGCTGGTCAAGCCAACTATAAAGTCTGCAGGAGGAGTCTTTACATCTAGTTTCCTGATGCTGCTGGCCAAGCCAACTATAAAGTCTGCAGGAGGAGTCTTTACATCTAGTTTCCTGATGCTGCTGGTCAAGCCAACTATAAAGTCTGCAGGAGGAGTCTTTACATCTAGTTTCCTGATGCTGCTGGCCAAGCCAACTATAAAGTCTGCAGGGCCATTTGTGAACTGAGGAGTCTTTACATCTAGTTTCCTGATGCTGCTGGCCAAGCCAACTATAAAGTCTGCAGGAGGAGTCTTTGCATCAAGTTTCCTGATGCTGCTGGTCAAGCCAACTATAAAGTCTGCAGGAGGAGTCTTTACATCTAGTTTCCTGATGCTGCTGGTCAAGCCAACTATAAAGGGCAATATGAATATCTGAATATGGGCAGTTCCCAGGAGTGATTGGCTGGTTAGATGGATGTCTTGTTCCCAACAAGTGTCCATCAGCTCCTGATGCTGAGGAGTACCGTAACCATAACAACTGGTTTACCATCAACTCCTGATGCTGAGGAGTACTGTAACCATAACAACTGGTTTACCATCAACTCCTGATGCTGAGGAGTACTGTAACCATAACAACTGGTTTTACATCAACTCCTGATGCTGAGGAGTACCGTAACCATAACAACTGGTTGTCAATCAACTCCTGATGCTGAGAAGTACCGTAACCATAACAACTGGTTTACCATCAACTCCTGATGCTGAGGAGTACCGTAACCATAACAACTGGTTTTCCATCAACTCCTGATGCTGAGGAGTACCGTAACCATAACAACTGGGTATCCATCAATGTTCAGGGTGGATGAACTCCTCATTTAGAGTTGTCAAACATTGTTGCCTGTTGGAAAGGTGCAACTCAGGATGGAAGGATTTCCCTCAACTCTTCATTGGTCTCAGTTTCAGAGAGGACAACATAGTGGACAACTACTTGGTGACAGTGGATATTAGGGTGAGAAACATGGTCTACTAATAGTTACTACATAGTAATATGGTCTACTAATAGTTACTACATAGTAACATGGTCTACTAATAGTTACCACATAGTAATATGGTCTACTAATAGTTACTACACAGTAACATGGTCTACTAATAGTTCCTACATAGTAATATGGTCTACTAATAGTTACTACATAGTAACGTGGTCTACTAATAGTTACTACATAGTAACGTGGTCTACTAATAGTTACTACATAGCAACATGGTGTACTAATAGTTACTACATAGTAATATGGTCTACTAATAGTTACTACATAGTAATATGGTCTACTAATAGTTACTACATAGTAAAATGTTCTACTAATAGTTACTACATAATAATATGGTCTACTAATAGTTACTATATAGTAATCTGGTCAGAGTAAGTTTTTATTCACTCCATACATAAATCCCACAACAGCTGAGCTGCAAAGATACAACAGAGCTCATATCCATACCAGAGTGATGGTCCAGCGTATGTTTGGAGTATGGAAACATTGATTCCAGTGTTTACGCACTACACTTTGTTTCAAACCAAGAAGATGCTGCAAGGTGATCATTGCTACGGCTGTGCTGCACAACTACCTGAAGCAGCATGACTGTCCTGATCCTCCCATGATCAGCATCAAGCAGATGTACCCATGATTGTCCTGATCCTCCCACGATCAGCATCAAGCAGATGTACCCATGGCTGTCCTGATCCTCCCACGATCAGCATCAAGCAGATGTTCCCATGACTGTCCTGATCCTCCCACGATCAGCATCAAGCAGATGTACCCATGGCTGTTCTTATCCTCCCACGATCAGCATCAAGCAGATGTACCCATGGCTGTCCTGATCCTCCGCTGATCAGCATTAAGCAGATGTACCCATGGCTGTCCTGATCCTCCCATGATCAGCATCAAGCAGATGTACCCATGGCTGTCCTGATCCTCCCACGATCAGCATCAAGCAGATGTACCCATGGCTGTCCTGATCCTCCGCTGATCAGCATTAAGCAGATGTACCCATGGCTGTCCTGATCCTCCCATGATCAGCATCAAGCAGATGTACCCATGGCTGTCCTGATCCTCCCACGATCAGCATCAAGCAGATGTTCCCATGACTGTCCTGATCCTCCCACGATCAGCATCAAGCAGATGTACCCATGGCTGTCCTGATCCTCCCACGATCAGCATCAAGCAGATGTACCCATGGCTGTCCTGATCCTCCCATGATCAGCATCAAGCAGATGTACCCATGGCTGTCCTGATCCTCCGCTGATCAGCATTAAGCAGATGTTCCCATGACTGTCATGATCCTCCCATGATCAGCATCAAGCAGATGTTCCCATGACTGTCCTGATCCTCCCATGATCAGCATCAAGCAGATGTGTCCATGACTGAGACAGTCAATGACCAACGAGGACTTGCACAGTTGCACAGAGTTGCTTCACATTGCAGCATTTCAACTAGATGAGATGCATTTAAATATGGAATGTGTTCATTATGGATTATTTTTGGTTTGATAATGTTTGTTCTGTAAAAAATTCAAATAGTGTGAAGCAAAATGAAATGAGTGACTAAACCAAGACTGGTTTAAAATGTAGTTTGTGGTGATTAAAATACTCTCACTCATGAATATCCAAATGACAAAACATGTATAGTTTTACATATCATATTGTTCACCATGGCTGGTCATCACTATTGTCTCATTACTGTCTCTTTTTAGGATCATACCTCTCTCTTCCAACTTCATATCCAATTCAACCTGGACAATTCTCATGTCATGTTCTTCCTTCAGATATTTCATTTTATGCTCATGAAATTCTCTGGTTAACGCTTCATGCATGGTCATCTTCTTTGTTCTCTGCTGAAACGTGGTGGCAGCATCTTCCCTCAGGGATGTTATAGCAGATGTGGAGGGAACACACTCACTGTGTACTGGCTCTTCCAACCTGTTCACATTCCACCCTCACTGTGTACTGGCTCTTCCAACCTGTTCACATTACACCCTCACTGTGTACTGGCTCTTCCAACCTGTTCACATTACACCCTCACTGTGTACTGGCTCTTCCAACCTGTTCACATTACACCCTCACTGTGTACTGGCTCTTCCAACCTGTTCACATTCCACCCTTACTGTGTACTGGCTCTTCCGACCTGTTCACATTACACACTCACTGTGTACTGGCTCTTCCAACCTGTTCACATTCCACCCTCACTGTGTACTGGCTCTTCCAACCTGTTCACATTCCACCCTCACTGTGTACTGGCTCTTCCAACCTGTTCACATTACACCCTCACTGTGTACTGGCTCTTCCAACCTGTTCACATTACACACTCACTGTGTACTGGCTCTTCCAACCTGTTCACATTACACCCTCACTGTGTACTGGCTCTTCCAACCTGTTCACATTCCACCCTCACTGTGTGCTGGCTCTTCAAACCTGTTGGTCATCATCTGGAATACCATCCAGAGGTTGGTCATCGTCTGGTATACCATCCAGAGGTTGGTCATCATCTGGTATACCATCCAGAGGTTGGTCATCATCTGGTATACCATCCAGAGGTTGGTCATCATCTGGTATACCATCCAGAGGTTGGTCATCGTCTGGTATACCATCCAGAGGTTGGTCATCGTCTGGTATACCATCCAGAGGTTGGTCATCGTCTGGTATACCATCCAGAGGTTGGTCATCGTCTGGTATACCATCCAGAGGTTGGTCATCGTCTGGTATACCGTCCAGAGGTTGGTCATCGTCTGGTATACCGTCCAGAGGTTGGTCATCGTCTGGTATACCGTCCAGAGGTTGGTCATCGTCTGGTATACCGTCCAGAGGTTGGTCATCGTCTGGTATACCATCCAGAGGTTGGTCATCATCTGGTATACCGTCCAGAGGTTGGTCATCATCTGGTATACCGTCCAGAGGTTGGTCATCATCTGGTATACCATCCAGAGGTTGGTCATCATCTGGTATACCATCCAGAGGTTGGTCATCATCTGGTATACCATCCAGAGGTTGGTCATCATCTGGTATACCATCCAGATGTTGCTGCTGCTCTATTATTCCAGACAGGAAGTCACTCAATTCATCAGTGTTGTGTTGTTTTGGTGGTCCACCACCAGTAGTAAATCTCTCTCTTCTGATCTCTGCTTTCTCTCGTTTTAAAGCCAGTTTAAGGTTCTTCCACAGAGTCTATAAAAGGCAGATAACATTTAATAAAAGTTATGTCACAAAAATATGAATATGAGAAATGTGAAATACTGATAATGCAGATATCTCACCTCTAGTTGTTGTTTCTTCTTGTAATCCTGATAATAATGCAGATATCTCACCTGAAGTTGTTTCTTCCTGTAATCCTGATAATAATGCAGATATCTCACCTCTAGTTGTTGTTTCTTCCTGTAATCCTGATAATAATGCAGATATCTCACCTCTAGTTGTTGTTTCCTCTTGTAATCCTGATAATAATGCAGATATCTCACCTCTAGTTGTTGTTTCTTCTTGTAATCCTGATAATAATGCAGATATCTCACCTCTAGTTGTTGTTTCTTCTTGTAATCCTGATAATAATGCAGATATCTCACCTCTAGTTGTTGTTTCTTCTTGTAATCCTGATAATAATGCAGATATCTCACCTCTAGTTGTTGTTTCTTCTTGTAATCCTGATAATAATGCAGATATCTCACCTCAAATTGTTGTTGTTTCTTCTTGTAATCCTGATAATAATGCAGATATCTCACCTGAAGTTGTACTCTTCTTGTGGTTACATTTCCACTGAATTCACAGCAAATTGCAGCCCAACCCTCTTGTTCTACTGCTCAGTAGCAGCAGTGTGGTTTTTACCTTGAATAACTGGATGGTTTGACAACATTTGTTTTGGAGCATTTTTTTCATACACACCAAATTATTTTTTGAACAAATTATTTTTGCCTCTGCCATTGTTTTGTCTCCAGATTCACACCAGTATTGGTGTTTTCTATTCCGGGTTTTAATGAGCACCACTAGACCAACAGCATGTGTTCATACTGAACCTAATCAGGATTAACCCAGGTGTTCATACTGAACCTAATCAGGATTAACCCAGGTGTTCATACTGAACCTAATCAGGATTAACCCAGGTGTTCATACTGAACCTAATCAGGATTAACCCAGGTGTTCATACTGAACCTAATCAGGCTTAACCCAGGTGTTCATACTGAACCTAATCAGGCTTAACCCAGGTGTTCATACTGAACCTAATCAGGCTTAACCCAGGTGTTCATACTGAACCTAATCAGGCTTAACCCAGGTGTTCATACTGAACCTAATCAGGCTTAACCCAGGTGTTCATACTGAACCTAATCAGGATTAACCCAGGTGTTCATACTGAACCTAATCAGGCTTAACCCAGGTGTTCATACTGAACCTAATCAGGATTAACCCAGGTGTTCATACTGAACCTAATCAGGATTAACCCAGGTGTTTATACTGAACCTAATCAGGATTAACCCAGGTGTTCATACTGAACCTAATCAGGCTTAACCCAGGTGGTCATACTGAACCTAATCCGGATTAACCCAGGTGTTCTCATTTAGGCTTACTTACCTGACTCCAGGACTCCAGTCTCCAACTAACTAAGCCTAATTTTGCCACGTTCAGGAAATCTACTTAAATGTCCTAGTTTAACTAGTTCTGGCTGAATCTAAACCCTGCAGGGTCTGAATGAAACCTAATGTCCAGTGGGATTGATCTGTTTGATCCAATTGTTTGTTTCAGTTTTCAGTTGTTGAATCCTTTGACGTATTGTTGACTTCAAAACTTTTCAGTTTCAACAAATGCACTGGGTTGGTTGAAAAGTGATACTGTTTTGACATAGTGGAAGATATACTGAATTGATACTGTTTTTCATACTAAGATGGACCAAAATATGTGCTCATTGGATTTGCAAGAGGGCATAAAAATATGTTGTTCTGCCCCTGAACAAGGAAGTTAACCCACTGTTCCCTGGTAGGCCGTCATTATAAATAAGAATTTGTTCTTCACTGACTTGCCTAGTTTAATAAAGGTAAAAAAAAATACAAAAATAATAATTACGTCTGTTGATTGTCGGTCATTGGGTTCATTTGTTTTGCAATATGTTCAAGTCAAATCAAGCTATTTACATTTTAGTCATTTAGCAGACGCTCTTATCCAGAGCGACTTACAGTATTGAATGCATACATTTCATAATGATTTAAAAAAAAAAAAAAATTCTCGTACTGGACTCCAGTGGGAATCGAACCCACAACCCCTGGCGTTGCAAACACCATTCTCTACCAACTGAGCCACAGGGAAACTAGCACATTTCAGACATGGATGCAAAGCAATGGCTTCACAGGAAAAAAACTAATAAAAAAACAATGAAAATAAACAGAAATATTTACTACACAACAAACATAAGAGGATAAAAAACAGAAGACTAACAACTGAAAGACTAATGAACATTCCGAGGAAAATCCATTGATTAAAATATCAATTGGATGCAATATTCAACCATAACGAGATGGACAAGCCAGCACAGGTGTAACACATTGACTAACGAGGTGACACCAATCAGTGCGTCCTACGTGCTAACGAGCTAGACGTGCTAACGGAGCTAGACGTGTTAACGAGCTAGACGCGCTAACGTTAGACGTGCTAACGAGCTAGACGTGTTAACGAGCTAGACGCGCTAACGTTAGACGTGCTAACGAGCTAGACGTGCTAACGGGCTAGACGTGCTAACGAGCTAGACGTGCTAACGAGCTAGACGTGCTAAAGTCCAACCTCAAAATATAAATGGAAAAACCAAAGCCTGTAACACCTTCCCCCTTAAGACAAAAAATATATCCTATATTTTAGTTGGACAAGTTTGCTCACCACCTACAGAAAACAACTTCCATTTCACATTATAATCAACTACAATGATTCACCTTTACCAATATAAACATGGTGTCTACTGGCTGTCAACAATTAAAAACAAGAAAAAAAACACGTATTTCTAAATAATAATATTAAATAGGATCGTATCTTTTCTCCTTTTTCTTTCTATAGAATCCTAAAACTCACTAGCTTCTAGAACACTCGTCTTCCTAAAACTCACTAGCTTCTAGAACTCTCCTCTTCCTAAAACTCACTAGCTTCTAGAACACTCGTCTTCCTAAAACTCACTAGCTTCTAGAACTCTCGTCTTCCTAAAACTCACTAGCTTCTATTCCACTTGGAACGAGTCCAAACAAAACTCATCTCTAATACGGAAAAATATGCAGTCAAAATAAATTGTGACCAAATGTACACCCCTTTGTTAATATGTATTGGCAATAATTAACTTAATGGTGAGGCATGGAATAATAAAACATATATTTTGTCAGGCTGAATGTTTGAAATATGAGGTGATTTGAGTCATGCTTCTTCAGTAGTGGAATAAAGACAATTAGCATTTGAATGTTGTAAAGAAATACTGGAGTGATGTAGGATTGTTAATAAAGTTGATTATAGACAAATTGATTATTGGCCGTCGGGCATAGTATTCTTTTCAATTACATTTTGCTAGATGGGATAGCCCCAATGTCAAAACAGTTTTAAAGTGTCCAAATCAATCACCAATATGCAGAAACGGTTTGTGATGTATTGAAAACCTAAACATAAAATGTGCAATATACACAAACATCTGCCACAATAATCATATTACTTGTATTTTTTTAAACAAGCACCTTATGAACTGCACAAGCACCAGAAACGCTGTTGTTTTGACAAGTAGCAATAAATCACTGATATCGATTAGGGGGGAAATCAGGTTGTACGTGATGTTGAAACTAACAACTAAAATAAACACATGGAAATGGGAGATATCGTTTACCTCTCTGGTTAGAGGACAACCTGCAGAAGACAGTCAGCTACATTTTGGAGTGATGCATTTAAATGTAGGGGTCCCTAAACAAAGGAACACAACACTTATTTGTCATAACTCATCGATATCATGTTGAAATCAATTGTGCCGAGAGGAGGGAGATGAGGTTGCACGTCCTGTTAAAACTAACAGCTAAAAAAAAACACAGAATCTGGGAATAACGTGTACATCCCTGGTTAGAGGACAATTTGTAGAAAACAGCTGGCTACATTTTGAAGTGATGCATTTTGATTGAAGTGGGTCACCAAGTGTAACAACTCTTTTTTTGTTAGTCACTTTTTGTTATATCAGATAAATAGTACCCTTTCATCTCAGAGCCTGGATTTTCCCCCTGAGGCTAATATCCATTTCATGTTGAAATCAATAGAACAGGGGACAAACGTTTAGGGTTCTACATTGTGACATCATTAAAATACTCCTACTACAATGTTAAAAACATTCTACATTGTGACATTAATATCATGAAACAACTCCATGTATTTTCTGATATTTGATCAGAGATCTTTTATCAGATTATCTCTGGTCACAACTAAGAGGTTTCTCTCCTGTGTGTGTTCTCTTGTGTACAGTCAGACTGCTAGATTGACTAAAACTCTTCCCACATTGAACACAGCTATAAGGTTTCTCTCCTGTGTGTGTTCTCCGGTGTAGAGTCAGATTGCTAGATGAAACATGACTCTTCCCACATTGACCACAGCTATAAGGTTTCTCTCCTGTGTGTGTTCTCTGGTGTAGAGTCAGATCTCCAGATTGACCAAAACTCGTCCCACATTGATCACAGCTATAAGGTTTCTTTCCTGTGTGTGTTCTCTGGTGCACTGTCAGATCTCCAGATTGACCAAAACTCTTCCCACATTGATCACAGCTATAAGGTTTCTCTCCCGTGTGTGTTCTCTGGTGTAATGTCAGATGGGCAGATCGAACAAAACTCTTCCCACAAAAATCACAGATATAAGATTTCTCTCCTGTGTGTGTTCTCTGGTGCACTGTCAGAGCTCCAGATTGACCAAAACTCTTCCCACATTGAACACAGCTATAAGGTTTCTCTCCTGTGTGTGTTCTCTGGTGTTGAGTCAGATGGCCAGATGTGGTAAAACTCTTCCCACATTGATGACAGCTATAAGGTTTCTCTCCTGTGTGGATTCTCTGATGAATTTTAATGCCTGATGGGGAGGTGAATCTCTTCCCACAGTCAGAGCAGCAGTGAGTTCTCTTCCCTGTGGGTCTCTGCTGGTGTTTATTGAGGTGTTCTGATCTGGAGAGACTCTTCTCTTCCTCGTCAGCATCATGATGTTGTTGAGGCTCCCCAGAGGATCCACGACTGTCCCGTATCTCTCCTGTGTGAACAACAAAGTCAGACAGATGGTTAAAGGCCCACAACAGCAGAATCCACTGTAAAAGGATGATGCCAACAGCGTAGCCATGATGTTGTACAACAATTGACGTCTGTAATGAATGTTAAAATTATTTGACAACTGTCTTAAAATGAGCAAGAATAGTCATATTTAGTCTTGTTTTCACATTAGTAGTAACATCGATGATTGTAGGCTAGAAATAAATTATTAAAGTTGTTGAAACTCTAAGCAGTGTGCCAGACGACTTTCGCTCTCCAATATAGGCCCCTTTCTGTGTTTGCTAAAATTGCGGCACGAGGGCAATGCGCACACAATTTGATTGCAGAAACTCCTCCCTGCTAATGAGGAAACCGCTAGTTATGGATGTAGTATATCTGGTAATGAGGAAACCACTAGTTATGGATGTAGTATATCTGGTAATGAGGAAACCACTAGTTATGGATGTAGTATATCTGGTAATGAGGAAACCACTAGTTATGGATGTAGTATATCTGGTAATGAGGAAACCACTAGTTATGGATGTAGTATATCTGGTAATGAGGAAACCACTAGTTATGGATGTAGCATATCTGCATGGAGCAAAAATGGTGAGCAAAGATTTTGGTTTTTCACAAGGTATTCTGAATATTACAAAGAAAGATCAGGAGTGCTACTCAAGGAAACATGAAGCTCTGTTGTCTATTCACTAATTCACCACAGTGGGGAAACTTACAGGCTGCCAGCAAAAACAGCCTCCATTTCCAGGTTGCTTATGAGTATATTTCACACTACTTTGGATTATAATTGTTAGGCTCATTTGAATGTCCTGCTTAATATAATATGTGTTGTCGCAAATCAACTGCTTTATACTTTAAAAAAAACACTTCAACCAGTAAAATGCTCCTTGACTAGCTTTGCTACCAGTCTGTCAATGAGCGTTTGTAAAATAAATGTACCCAAATTGGCCCATAACGTCACCTAACAATAACATAGACCTACTGTAGGACCCATAACTTCACCTAACAATAACATAGACCTACTGTAGGACCCATAACTTCACCTAACAACAACATAGACCTACTGTAGGACCCATAACTTCACCTAACAATAACATAGACCTAGGACTATAAATCATTAAATATTTCAGGTGAAACATGGAAACTAAAATGTCTTTGTCATGACATTTCATAACCTGATCACCAGATAATTTTGTGAATAATCCCACTAGGCTACTCTGTAATGGGTTGTCATTCTAAATGTCCTGAATAAAGGAAAATATCTCTGTGTATTGTACAATAGCCTATCCATCAAGGAACAGTTCTCTACACATTATGAGCTAAGTATCTCTGTGTCCAGACAGACTAATGAGACCCTACTGTAAATCAAGCAGACAATAACACTTTATAAACATCAATTTGTTAGGGATGTTGGATCCAACGTGGAGCACAGCATAACTGTCTTTACCTGAGTAATGAATGAAGAAGCACTTTGGTTGTTGTTGCATGTCGTGATGTTTGTCATGTGACTGTCATTCAGAAAATGATTTCCTGGATCAGCTGATGATAGTTGAACATGTGACTGTAACTAAACAGCTACAGTATTAAGAATTATGTGTAATTATTGAAGAACTGTGTTAATGACAGTATCCATTTGGGTGTCGTCAATAAAGTTAAGGTGACTCTCGGTTAGAACCATTGGATTTGCAAACTCTGAAATGATTTAGGATTTCTGTGCCCATGAAAACTGTTTTCCCAGTGTAACATAAGGAGACACTAAATGTTACGTAGGTAGAGAGCATTTCAAAGATCTGAATACAGAAAACCGTCCTAAAATGACAATAACCTAAACCACAAGGCCAAATCTACACTGGAGGAGCTTACCAAGATGACATTGAATGTTCCTGAGTGGCCTAGTTACAGTTTGGACTTAAATCGTCTTGAAAGTCAATGGCAAGACTTGAAAATGGTTTGTGTCCCTGTTTTATAAGATAGTACTCACTGTATTTACTGGTGTTAATCAGATCAATGTCCCTGTTTTATTAGATAGTACTCACTGTATTTACTGGTGTTAATCAGATCAATGTCCCTGTTTTATTAGATAGTACTCACTGTATTTACTGGTGTTAATCAGATCAATGTTCCTGTTTTATAAGATAGTACTCACTGTATTTACTGGTGTTAATCAGATCAATGTCCCTGTTTTATTAGATAGTACTCACTGTATTTACTGGTGTTAATCAGATCAATGTCCCTGTTTTATTAGATAGTACTCACTGTATTTACTGGTGTTAATCAGATCAATGTCCCTGTTTTATAAGATAGTACTCACTGTATTTACTGGTGTTAATCAGATCAATGTCCGTTTTATTAGATAGTACTCACTGTATTTACTGGTGTTAATCAGATCAATGTTCCTGTTTTATAAGATAGTACTCACTGTATTTACTGGTGTTAATCAGATCAATGTCCCTGTTTTATTAGATAGTACTCACTGTATTTACTGGTGTTAATCAGATCAATGTCCCTGTTTTATAAGATAGTACTCATTGTATTTACTGGTGTTAATCAGATCAATGTCCCTGTTTTATTAGATAGTACTCACTGTATTTACTGGTGTTAATCAGATCAATGTCCCTGTTTTATTAGATAGTACTCACTGTATTTACTGGTGTTAATCAGATCAATGTCCCTGTTTTATAAGATAGTACTCACTGTATTTACTGGTGTTAATCAGATCAATGTCCCTGTTTTATTAGATAGTACTCACTGTATTTACTGGTGTTAATCAGATCAATGTTCCTGTTTTATAAGATAGTACTCACTGTATTTACTGGTGTTAATCAGATCAATGTCCCTGTTTTATTAGATAGTACTCACTGTATTTACTGGTGTTAATCAGATCAATGTCCCTGTTTTATTAGATAGTACTCACTGTATTTACTGGTGTTAATCAGATCAATGTCCCTGTTTTATTAGATAGTACTCACTGTATTTACTGGTGTTAAACAGATCAATGTTCCTGTTCTATTAGATAGTACTCACTGTATTTACTGGTGTTAATCAGATCAATGTCCCTGTTTTATTAGATAGTACTCACTGTATTTACTGGTGTTAATCAGATCAATGTTCCTGTTTTATAAGATAGTACTCACTGTATTTACTGGTGTTAATCAGTTCTCCAGTCTTCTCTTCTTCGTCTTCCTCTAATGTGACAGTGATCTCCCCCTCTTCATCCTTCATTCCAAAAACGTCTTCATCTTCTTTCACTTCATCCTCCACTCCAAAGACTGCATCTTCCTCCTCTTCTTTCACAGTAACATCCTCCTCCTCTTTCACTCTGAAGGTGTCTTTCTCTGTAACGTCTTTCTCTTCTTCTTTCACTGTAACAGCCTCACCCTCTACTTCTTGTTTTACTGTGACATCCTCCTCTTCCTTCTCCTCTTTCACGACAACGTTCAGCCCCAGAGCTTCTTTCTCCGTCCAGCAGACCTCTTCTTTAACAGGAGGAGAGTAGCTTAGTGAACTCATGGTCGGGGATAATAGCTAGTTAGCATTAGCGACTAGACTAGTGCTAACTTAACCAGCCAGCTAGCTGACTTACAACGTAAATATTACATAAAATGTAGTACTATGTTTAAATCACAGAGGCAATTAAACCACGAAATTGTCCAAAGAACTTGAATGTTCCGACTTTGTCGGCTAGCGAGCTACCGAGGTGGCTGCAGTTGTTGAAGAAGCGTTCCGTCCACTAGATTATACGTCACACTAGAAACATCGCCTGAAAGACACATATCGCCATCTGCTGTCTGGAGGGAGGAAACGCAGTTGAGGAGGGAAAACTATTTTCTTCTTCATTGAATTATAATATTATAAAGCAGTTTAGGGAAACGTTTTTTCCTCTCCATTAAATATGAATATTATATCAACACGTATAAAGAGCAACAAGTGTTGTTTGATTAGTTCAGTTTTTTTTATGAGAATTTAAAACAAACTTAACCTCTACTCCACATCTGTATTTCTGATTCAGTCAAATAACTATATATCAAAATAAGCACCTAGTTATTGGTACCCTTGATAAAGATGAGCTAAAATTACTGTATGAAATAAATAAATAAACTTTACCCACTACCAGGATATTTTAGCCCAAAACCTGGTTACATCTCTGCTAGGAGGCTGAAACTTGGCCATAAGTGGATCTTCCAGCAAGACACATCAATATCCACAAAGAAATGGTTAATTGGGCACAAAATCCACATTTTCTATGGCCATCTCAGTCTTCGGACTTGAACTCCATTGAAAACCTGTGGTTTGAATTGAACAGGGCAGTCCATAAGACAGACTAAATAAATCAAGGACATGGAGAGAATCTGTATGGAGGGAGGGTCTAAGGTCCCACCCAATGTGTTCTCTAATCTCATAAAACATTTCAGTGCCATTATCCTCCCAAGGGGAGGGTGCTGGAGAATTAAAAACATGGGTGGCAATAATTCAGACCCCTACCTTTTGAGAATTACATGTTAAACTAAATCTCTTTCTCTGAGCAATTGTATTAGTATAAAATAATATAGGACTAGGTATAGGACTAGGTCTATACTGCTCCTACATGGTGTAACAATACATAATGTAGATGTATATAATGAACAGACTAGGTCTATACTGCTCCTACATGGTGTAACAATACATCATGTAGATGTATATAATGAACAGACTAGGTCTATACTGCTCCTACATGGTGTAACAATACATCATGTAGATGTATATAATGAACAGACTAGGTCTATACTGCTCCTACATGGTGTATCAATACATCATGTAGATGTATATAATGAACAGACTAGGTCTATACTGCTCCTACATGGTGTAACAATACATCATGTAGATGTATTTAATGAACAGACTAGGTCTATACTGCTCCTTTGAAAGAAAAGCTATTTTTGTAAACAGTGTGTGGGCCTTCTTTTTCTTTAACAAAGCTTTTGTAAACAGTGTGCTGGCCTTCTTGTTCTTTAACAAAGCTTTTGTAAGTACTATGCCGGCCTTCTGGTTCTTTGACAAAGCTTTTGTAAACAGTGTTTTTGAATGCAGCAATTCAACAATGAAGGCTTGATTCACGCAGTCACCTCTGAACAGTTGATGTTGAGATGTGTCAGTTACTTGAACTCTGTGAAGCATTTATTTGGGCTGCAATCTGAGGTGCAGTTAACTCTAATGAACCTATCTTCTGCAGCAGAGGTAACTCTGGGTCTTCCTTTCCTGTGGCAATCCTCATGAGAGCCACCCATACCTTGTCACAACACAACTGATTGGCTCAAATGCATTAAGAAGGAAAGAAATTCCACAAAATCAACATTTAACAAGGCACACCTGTTAATTGAAATTAATTCCAGGTGACTACCTCATGAAGCTGGTTGAGAGAATGCCAAGAGTGTGCAAAGCTGTCATCAAGGCAAAGGGTGACTGCTTTGAAGAATATTTCAGTTGTTGTTTTTTTTTACATTTGAAACATTTATAAAAACCTGTTTTCACTTTTCCATTATGGGGTATTGTGATGTCATTATGGGGTATTGTGTGTAGATTGATGAGAATTTTTTACATTTTTTATCCATTTTAGAATAAGGCTGTAACGTAACAAAATGTGGAAAAAGTGAAGGGGTCTGAATACTTTCCGACTGCACTGTATATATAGGGGCAGTACTTAGTGACATCACTTCCTGAAACAGGAGGTACAAATATATAACATAGGTTCACAATATCAACATTCAATGTATCAAAATATATGACCAAGCTGGAAGTGTAAACGCCAGCCCAGCCACAATCCTAGAGGTTCACTGATGATCAACCTCCTCCTTCACATCTGACTCCTGATGATCAACCTCCTCCTTCACATCTGACTCCTGATGATCAACCTCCTCCTTCACATCTGACTCCTGATGATTAACCTCCTCCTTCACATCTGACTCCTGACGATCAACCTCCTCCTTCACATCTGACTCCTGATGATCAACCTCCTCCTTCACATCTGACTCCTGATGATCAACCTCCTCCTTCACATCTGACTCCTGATGATCAACCTCCTCCTTCACATCTGACTCCTGATGATCAACCTCCTCCTTCACATCTGACTCCTGATGATCAACCTCCTCCTTCACATCTGACTCCTGAGGATCAACCTCCTCCTTCACGTCTGACTCCTGATGATCAACCTCCTCCTTCACATCTGACTCCTGATGATCAACCTCCTCCTTCACATCTGACTCCTGACGATCAACCTCCTCCTTCACATCTGACTCCGGACGATCAACCTCCTCCTTCACATCTGACTCCTGACGATCAACCTCCTCCTTCACATCTGACTCCTGACGATCAACCTCCTTCACATCTGACTCCCGATGATCAATCTCCTCCTTCACATCTGACTCCTGATGATCAACCTCCTCCTTCACATCTGACTCCTGATGATCAACCTCCTCCTTCACATCTGACTCCTGATGATCAACCTGCTCCTTCACATCTGACTCCTGATGATCAACCTCCTCCTTCACATCTGACTCCTGATGATCAACCTCCTCCTTCACATCTGACTCCTGATGATCAACCTCCTCCTTCACACCTGACTCCTGATGATCAACCTCCTCCTTCACATCTGACTCCTGATGATCAACCTCCTCCTTCACACCTGACTCCTGATGATCAACCTCCTCCTTCACATCTGACGCCAGTGATCAATCCAGAGCATCTTCTTTTTTGGAGAATCCCGATGGAGGACATCATCCAATAGGCCGTCATCACCACCACCGCCCACTAGTTAATTGTCATTCAGGTTATCAATAGGAAGAGCATTAGCAATATGTCCTGTCTGGTAACTTGTCTCGTTCAATAGATTTACATTGGCAGGTGCACAGGGAGAAACCCCATTAAAACACTTTTGGAAGTCTTTAACTATATCAAAGTCTGTGGCCTGTGATGTTGGGACAGATCATAGTCCCTTATTATACAAGAGACAAAATCCCCTAATTCTACAGCACAACGACAGAATCATGTCTTAAAGTGTAAAACTAACAATGACTCAATAAGCCTTCTGGGAATGTTATAACGTCCAAAAGTTATGGGCGGAGTTAGAAAGTTGGCTGTCAGAAGTACAATATTACTGTTAACGCAATAGAAAGGTAAAATACTTTATTATCTAAACATGTAAAGTGCTGGGCGACAGAGAGAAATAAAATGGTGCAGTTTGAGGCCATGTGGTGGAGAGTGATGCAGGAGCTGGAGATGGGGGTGTGTCAGTGTTGAGATGCGGGCGCTGAAGATGTGTGCTAGTGGGTCTGGGAAGGTGTGATGTAGTTAATGTTAATATGATGTCGTTTGTGTGTGTGTATGTTTTGTATTGTTTATAAAATATAAAATAACATATTTTTTAAGTCCCAATGCAAAGTTACACCTCACTGTTCTATTTTTAGAGTTATTACATAAATCCAATTACAATTACAAAGAATGCTAAAGTCAGGTGTGAAGTAATATGGAGGACCAGCCTATTCCCTATGATGTAAACTACAACAGAAATAACTTCAAATGTATAACTTCATATTAAACCAATCGTTTGCACTCATGGGTTCCCACTAGATAACACAACCACACAGTAAATGAAACGCATGAGGTGTGGCTAATGTTGACAAGCTGGAGCTAGCTACCGAGCTAGCATACAAACTCTGTAGCACATAGTGGGTAGTTTAGAAGTTATCCGGAAATAAATTAAGAAATATGTAATAATGCAAAAACATAACTGTTTGTACTTATAGGAAACCAGATCGTGACTACAGCTCAGTTACTAAGTCTTTAACCTCACTGTGTTGTTACACTGGTGAGTAAAAACTCATGACTCCTACCCTTTAACTTGTTGTCTGAAGATAAAATGTACATTTTACTGAACTGCGTCCAGTCAGCAGATGGACTAGATGCCTCTTAGGCCGCCCATTGTGACTCCATCAAGAATTCAGCAGAGCAAGTTTGTATGAAGGTCTGGTTATTAAATGGGTACATAGTTCAATAGTAATATCCTCTAAAACGCTCTGGTGACAAACTTTACTGCCCTGTTTCCAGTTGTCCACATGTCTGGGAGAACCTATTCAAGTAAGTAAATAGATTTTGAAAATGTAAAAAAACAACAATGTATTATTAGCTAACTAGCTACAGTGCAGGCTAACTCAAATGAGCTGCTAAATGAGCTAGCTAGTTGGCTTGCTAGCTATCTAACCAACTTCAAATACTGTATAGATAGATAGATAGATAAGTTAATTAAATATCAGCAACTACCTAACGTCATATTAGCTAGCTATCTTGATGTATTTATCACTGTAAAAAACAAACTCCAAATGCATTTGTAGGTAGCTAGCTGACAGCCATGGAGGAGGGTGAAAGGATAGCAGCCCCAACTGTCAGTGAGAGAGGAGGCTATTCTGGATAGGGCAGGTACTTTTGTGTAGTTCCTGTCCCTAGAAGTGAGGACGGAGATAATAGTAACATAATATTCAGTGTGGTGTAATTTCACTATAATGAAGTCTGTTTCTTATGAGGTTTTCTGTCCTCAGATAAAGAGCTCTATGAAAGCCAGTCTACATATGAAGAGGTCCCAATGAAGAGCAGTGGTTCTCAGTCCTGGGGACTCAGAGGGGAACATTGTTGTTTTTGCCTTCACACTGCACAGCTGATTCAAATGATCAACTCATCATCAAGCTTCAAGTGGTATTTATGTATTCATTTGTGATGCCCTCCTTGATATGATCTTGTTATTGTCACATGCTACACATGTACATATGTGTGCCCATGCATCTATCAATCCAATGTTATCATGATTTGTTATCAGGGATATTATACTTTAGTAATCCACAATGACCTGGTGATATAACAGTCTAATAATTACATTGTCTTCCATATTCCTACAGATACCTTGTAACTGGAGATTCCTTCATAACGATTGCCTACAGTTACCGTGTAGGGCACTGCAAGGTTGGGTGACCAGGGTCATCTGGGACTGCCTCCTGGAGGAATTCAGGTGTGTGAAGGCTACCTGTGTCCTGTGTAACTTCATGAGGATGGACACGAGGACCAGGAGGGAATCTGCAGCTCACCGCCGTGTGCCAGAGGAGGAGTCTGCTGCTCTGCAGGATGTTTCAAGGATGGGGTCCAACAACGCAGCAAGAGAGGCAATCCGTGTGCATGAGATCTTCACCTCCTACTTCTTCAAAGAGGGTGTTGTTCCCTGGCAACACCATAGACGTCACTATGCACAACCAAAGGCTCTTTTAAGAGCCATTCACATTGCAATAAGAGTATTCTTCCATTTACTGAGCTATGTCAACTGCAGTTATTCAATTCACAGTTTCTCTCCCTTTGATTTCTACTTCTCAGGTGAGGGTGCTGTTTAGGTAAGGGTGTGATGTCTGTGCAAAAAACAAAACGGGCTATTTTAAATCACCCATATTGAAAAAATGTAGAACAATTAGACACCCTATAACCCACACCTACACACTCATGTATCTATCTGATTGATGGATTGTGTTGTGTAGTAATCAGGTTCAGGTATATAACTGTGGCTCCTTCCACCTTCGATCGAATAGGCAGGAGGGCCAACCATGGAGAATAGTAAGACACTTCATTATTTCTATAACTACACTATCTTGTTTGTCCTTGTGGGTCCGTTCATGTTTTTCAGCATAAAGTACTCTGCAGCCACTTAGTGTGGTGTGGACACCAGGTGAGGCCACACACAGATTCCTGTTGAACACTGTCGCTTTAACTACCTTATTTTCTCAATAACAGTCTCTCTCCTTCACTTCATCCCTCTCTCCCCTTCTCCCTAAATCTTCTAGGTTATATCAGCTGTGTCGGTGAACCCCTCCTGCATCTGAACTGGCTACATAGAGGGCACAGCATGATCAGAGGTGAGAGGTCACTTGGTCAGGTCAACAGGAAGTATTATTAAAGAGATGCTTTACATTGAAATACAGATATAGATGCAGTAGTCCCAGAGTTAATGATCCCAGGTCAGTTTATATTATACAGGAAGTATTATTAAAGAGATGCTTTACATTGAAATACAGATAGAGATGCAGTAGTCCCAGAATTAATGATCCCAGGTCAGTTTATATTATACAGGAAGTATTATTAAAGAGATGCTTTACATTGAAATACAGATATAGATGCAGTAGTGCCAGAGTTAATGATCCCAGGTCAGTTTATATTATACAGGAAGTATTATTAAAGAGATGCTTTCCATTGAAATATAGATAGAGATGCAGTAGTCCGAGAGTTAATGATCCAAGGTCAGTTTTGCAATTCACCTGCTGATTGATGACTAACAATGTTAGAATAAAAAATAAAAACACAAGGCTTAAACATGCTCTCTCTCTCCATCTGTCTCTCGTCTGCAGGTATGTTTTGATGTGAGAGGATGCCAACCCCCAGTCCCATCATCACCACCTCACCTGCTTTTAAATAACCTTTGTGCCGACGAGAGACACTATTATGTAATTGTGGTGAACTGAGAGAATATTTAGGTAGCACTGTGATTCATTAATCATGTGCTGCCTTCCCTGCTCCTATGTGCTTACCTCTTTCCCTTTCTGTCTTTTACACCTCTCTCACCACCTCCTCTTTCTTCCTCTGTTTTTATAATGCACAACAGATGTGCATTGAAGGACAGATTGAACTTGTATTTATAACACTTGGATAATGAGCTTTTCAATAAAGCGTTTCACATTCTCTACTGGTTGAAATGAAGTGTAATGTGATGAAATACTCCACCTATCCTGTGTTTATCAGATCAATGCAGATGAAGGACATTAGATGTTGAGATGAACCAGTGTTAGAGTATTTACATGATGCATAGGAAGTGTAGTGTTCTGTTTTTTAACACTATATTTCTGTATATATGAAATAACTAGTTAAATCCTGTTTCTAGTCTATTAGTTACAATGTGTAACCATTGATGTCCCAGGACCAAGATTGGTAAACACTGTCGAAGTGTATAATTGTAATACATACATGCAGACACAGCGTCATTCAAAGACTGGAATTTGATACTCCTGGTATTGGATATGACTGAAAAATAATCTCAAAGACATTCATACCTAAACTGCACCTTTATTTGCCAAGGTAGAGTACATGATCAGTGAATATATTAAATGTACAGGCTACAATGTGGGGATCTCATGCATGATAATAACTACATGTATATACGACTTGCATCCTTGGCACAACATGATATTATATTCTACTCAATCCATAGGCTTCATTAATGTCATTCAGGCTGTTTTGAAGTTGATACAACTGGCTATGATAGCTGAGGTTCATAGGTTCTGAACTAATATGTATACCAAACGTTTGGGTCCATACACAGATCGGCTAGATAGCTAGCTACACATCCATAGGCATACAGGTATTTTAATCATCCACTGCACAATAAGCAAGAACATAGCTAGCTACGTTATTTCATCTATCTGCATGGCAAATATCAGCAAGGCATGCTTACACAATTGTACATTAAATTTGCAGTGAATTCTTCAGCTAACTAGATTCTATACATCCACTGTTTCACAAAACGACAGCCTGGTTTGCTGGTTGTTTCAGGAGTCCCTAAAACAACCAGAATGACAATTTCATACTCATGTCACAACACACATAAAGCTCGTCAGCTAGCTGGTTAATGTTAGCTAGTCAGCTAGCTGGCTAATGTTAGCTAGTCAGCTAGCTCGTTAATGTTAGCCAGTCAGCTAGCTGGCTAATGTTAGTCAGCTCGTTGGTTAATGTTAGCTAGTCAGCTAGTTGGTTAATGTTAGCTAGTCAGCTAGCTGGTTAATGTTAGCTAGTCAGCTAGCTGGTTAATGTTAGCTAGTCAGCTAGCTGGTTAATGTTAGCTAGTCAGCTAGCTGGTTAATGTTAGCTAGTCAGCTAGCTGGTTAATGTTAGCTAGTCAGCTAGTTGATTAATGTTAGCTAGTCAGCTAGCTGGTTAATGTTAGCTAGTCAGCTAGCTGGTTAATGTTAGCTAGTCAGCTAGCTGGCTAATGTTAGCTAGTCAGCTAGCTCGTTAATGTTAGCTAGTCAGCTAGCTGGTTAATGTTAGCTAGTCAGCTAGCTGGTTAATGTTAGCTAGTCAGCTAGCTGGCTAATGTTAGCTAGTCAGCTAGCTCGTTAATGCTAAATCGCGATTTTCATCTTTGATCCAGTTCAGTTCTGTGTAGGGGTACCCCTCTCTCCTAGTATTTCTGTCCTCCATCTTTGATCCAGATCAGTTCTGTGTAGGGGTACCCCTCTCTCCTAGTATTTCTGTCCTCCATCTTTGATCCAGTTCAGTTCTGTGTAGTGGTACCCCTCTCTCCTAGTGTTTCTGTCCGCCATCTTTGATCCAGTTCAGTTCTGTGTAGGGGTACCCCTCTCTCCTAGTATTTCTGTCCTCCATCTTTGATCCAGTTCAGTTCTGTGTAGGGGTACCCCTCTCTCCTAGTATTGCTGAAGAAAGTCTAACAGTCACTAGTGCAGCAGCAGCCTCCCCCGGTCCTAGTGCCGCCCAGTAAGAAGTTTAAGATGTGATGGAACGGTTGACGAAAAAAATAAATCACAGAAAAAATATATTGACTGATATTGATTTATTTAGGGGGGGCTAATGAATATTTTAGGACCAGCGACGTCAATGATTCCTACCCTTTAACTTTTTGTCTGACAAAATAAACATTTTACTCAACTGCGTTACCCACTCCAGTCAGCAGATGGCGGTGTGGGAATTTAAGGTAATGCTGTTAGTGTGACGTATAATCTAGTGGACGGAACTCTTCTTTCAACAGCAGCAACAGTTATTCAGCCTCCTCGGTAGCTTGCTAGACAAAATAGCCGAACCGATAAAGCTCTTTAGACGCGTTAGTGTATATTAGCAACTGTGTTTTAAACCCACTTCTGTCGTCTAGTTAGTTATCAGATTTAATTTCATATTTACGGTGTTGTTGTTATTATTCAGCTAGCGGGCTGGTTAAGTTAGCATTAGCCTAGCTAGCTAACATTCCCAACCATGAGTTCACTAAGCTACTCATCTCCGACCATGCGGTCACTGACCTACTATCCTCCTGCTAAAGAAGAGAACATCACAGTAAAACAAGAAGTAGAGGGTGAGGCCGTTACTGTGAAAGAAGAAAAATACGCGTTCAGAGTGAAAGAGGAGGAGGATGTTACAGTAAAAGAAGAGGAGGAAGAGAAAGAGGAGGATGATGTTACAGTAAAACAAGAGGAGGATGCAGTTTATGGAGTGAAAGAGGAAGAGTGGGAGATGACTGTTACATCGATAAAGGAGGAGGAAGAAGAGGAGGACTCTGGACATCTGGGCCCGGTTTCCCAAACGCATCTTAAGGCGTCCAATGGTTCTAACGGTGAACTTAGCCATAAGATGGGTTTGAGAAACCGTTCCCTGATTAACACTAGTAAGTACTGTCTTAAATACAGAGGCACAAACTCTGCAGTTGTTTAACTGATGTGTGGTGTTAAAGGGGAAATCTGCAATAGCTACATCCATATTGTGACTTTTAAATTATTTATTTATAGCCATTGATTCTTGAAGAATATAACACGTCTCATGAGCTTACAAGTTCTCATTTACAATTGCAACCTGGCCAAGATAAAGCAATGCAGTTCGACAACATACAACAACACAGAGTTACACATGGAGTAAAACAAACATACAGTCAATAATACAGTAGAAAAATAAGTCTATATACAATGTGAGCAAATGAGGTGAGATAAGGGAGGTAAAGACCAAAAAGGCCATGGTGGCAAAATAAATACAATATAGATGTAGCATTTGCAGATTTCCGCTTTAACACCAAACATCAGTTCAACAACTGCAGAGTTTGTGCCTCTGTATTAAAGACAGTACTTACTAGTGTTAATCAGGGCCCGTTCATCTTTAGAACCATTGGATGCCTTAAGATGCGTTTGGGAAACCGGGCCCAGATATCCAGTTTCCTCCTCTTCTTCCACCTCCTTTATCGATGTAACAGTCATCTCCCCCTCTTCCTCTTTCACTCCATAAACTGCATCCTCCTCTTCTTTCACTCCAAAAACAGCATCCTCCTCTTCTTTTACTGTAACATCCTCCTCCTCTTTCACTGAAACGTCTTTCTCTTCTTCTTTCACGCTAACAGCCTCACCCTCTACTTGTTTTTGTATTGTAACATCTTTCTCCTCCTCCTCCTCTTTCACTAGAGCTTCTTTCTCCGTCCAGCAGACCTCCTCTTCTTTAGCAGGAGGAGAGTAGCTTAGTGAACTCATGGTCGGACATGCTAGCTAGCTAGCATTAGCGACTAGCCTAGTTCTAAGCTAACTTAGCAAACCAGCTAGCTGACAAACAACGTAAATATATAATTAAATGGGCCAACAAGTACATACGACAGAAGTGTGTTTAATACACAGCGACTAATATACACCAAAACAGTGTAAAGAGCGTGAATGTTGTAGCTATGTTTGCTAGAAAGCTACCGAGGTGTCTGACTAGCTGTTGTTGTTGAAGGAGCGTCCCGTCCACTAGATTATACGTCACACTGGCAGCATCGCCTGAACCTAAAAGACGCACATCGCCATCTGCTGACTGGAGGGCAACGCAGTGGAGGAACCAAACGTTTATTTTTCATTTATTTCATAAAAGTTTATTATATTAAGTCGTTCAAAGAGAAGCATGTGTTGATTGATTCGTTTTTAATGAGTGAGAATTTAAAACAAACTTTACACCCACTACATATTTGCATTGAACCATACTTCTGACATGGATCATTTTGACCCCAGAGGCATATCTTTTATCATAGACAAAATGTATTTTATTAAATTCTTCATGACTTTGTCAATCAACTGGTTGTTAATAAATCTAAATCATGGTTTAGTGTTTCTGTATCAATATGGACTTTTAACAAATTCAAATCCTTTGGAGTCATTTTGACTCCAGCCAAAAGCACCTTTGATAAATAGGACGTTTATTTCAAATCGAATCACATTTTATTGGTCATATACACGTGTTTAGCAGATGCTATTGCGGGTGTTGTGAAATGCTTGTGTTTCTATCTCCGACAGTGCAGTAATATCTAACAATTTCACAACATATACCCAATACACACACATCTAAGTATTTGAATCTAGGTTTCTCTGTAGACATGATCCATCCCACCAGAGGGTAGAGGGGCACCTGTATCAGTGGTTTTGACCAGATAGACACCTGCAGATATAGTGCCTCCCATGTACTCTCCTAAGATTGCTGTAACACAGTACCTGTGTGTAACGGCTGTCGTCGGAAGAAGACCAAGGTGCAGCGGAGTTAGTGTTCATCATTGAATATTTAATGGACGAAAGAACACTATACAACAAAACCGACAGCCAAACAGTCCTGTCAGGTGCAAAACCCTAAACAGACACAATTACCCACAAAACCCCAATGGAAAAACAGGCACTTATGTATGACTTCCAATCAGCAACAACCAACTACAGCTGTGCCTGATTGGAAGCCACACGGCCAAAATCAATGAATGAACATAGAACGCCCACCCAATGTAACACCCTGGCCTAACCAAAATAACGAACAAAACCCCTCTCTATGGCCAGGGCGTTACACTGTGGTAAAAGTTATTTTGAGTACTGCTGAAGTAGTTGTTTTGGGGTAACTGTACTTTATTTTACTATTTTTATTTTTGACAACTTTTACTTTTACTTCACTACATTCCTAAAAACAATATTGTAATTTTTACGTCATACATTTTCCCTGACTACCCAAAGTACTTTTTGAATGTTTAGCAGGACAGGAAAATGGTCTAATTCACACACTTATCAAGAGAACATCCCTGGTTATCCCTACTGCCTCTGATCTGACAGAATCATTAAACACAAATGTTTTGTTTGTAAATTATGTTTGAGTGTTGAAATGTACCCCTGGCTATCCTTAAATTGTAAAAACAAGAAAATGATGCCGTCTGGTTTGCTTAATATAAGGAATTTGAAATGATGTATACTTTTACTTTGATACTTAAGTATATTTGAGCAATTACGTTTACTTTTGATACTTAAGTATATTTAAAATCAAATACTTTTAGACTTTTACTCAAGTAGTATTTTACTGGGTGACTTTCACTTTTACTTGAGTAACTTTCTATTAAAGTATCTTTACATTTACTCAAGTATGACAATTGGGTACTTTTTCCACCACCTTTATAACGATCCCTGGCGTCATCCAGCCATTCCTCTGGGTAACCCCGCTGTCTGAAACACTCATCCAGCCATTCCTCTGGGTAACCCCGCTGTCTGAAACACTCATCCAGCCGTTCCTCTGGGTAACCCCGCTGTCTGAAACACTCATCCAGCCATTCCTCTGGGTAACCCCGCTGTCTGAAACACTCATCCAGCCATTCCTCTGGGTAACCCCGCTGTCTGAAACACTCATCCTGCCGTTCCTCTGGGTAACCCCGCTGTCTGAAACACTCATCCAGCCGTTCCTCTGGGTAACCCCGCTGTCTGAAACACTCATCCAGCCGTTCCTCTGGGTAACCCCGCTGTCTGAAACACTCATCCAGCCGTTCCTCTGGGTAACCCCGCTGTCTGAAACACTCATCCAGCCGTTCCTCTGGGTAACCCCGCTGTCTGAAACACTCATCCAGCCGTTCCTCTGGGTAACCCCGCTGTCTGAAACACTCATCCAGCCGTTCCTCTGGGTAACCCCGCTGTCTGAAACACTCATCCAGCCGTTCCTCTGGGTAACCCCGCTGTCTGAAACACTCATCCAGCCATTCCTCTGGGTAACCCCGCTGTCTGAAACACTCATCCAGCCGTTCCTCTGGGTAACCCCGCTGTCTGAAACACTCATCCAGCCGTTCCTCTGGGTAACCCCGCTGTCTGAAACACTCATCCAGCCGTTCCTCTGGGTAACCCCGCTGTCTGAAACACTCATCCAGCCGTTCCTCTGGGTAACCCCGCTGTCTGAAACACTCATCCAGCCGTTCCTCTGGGTAACCCCGCTGTCTGAAACACTCATCCAGCCGTTCCTCTGGGTAACCCCGCTGTCTGAAACACTCATCCAGCCGTTCCTCTGGGTAACCCCGCTGTCTGAAACACTCATCCAGCCATTCCTCTGGGTAACCCCGCTGTCTGAAACACTCATCCAGCCGTTCCTCTGGGTAACCCCGCTGTCTGAAACACTCATCCAGCCATTCCTCTGGGTAACCCCGCTGTCTGAAACACTCATCCAGCCATTCCTCTGGGTAACCCCGCTGTCTGAAACACTCATCCAGCCATTCCTCTGGGTAACCCCGCTGTCTGAAACACTCATCCAGCCATTCCTCTGGGTAACCCCGCTGTCTGAAACACTCATCCAGCCATTCCTCTGGGTAACCCCGCTGTCTGAAACACTCATCCAGCCGTTCCTCTGGGTAACCCCGCTGTCTGAAACACTCATCCAGCCGTTCCTCTGGGTAACCCCGCTGTCTGAAACACTCATCCAGCCGTTCCTCTGGGTAACCCCGCTGTCTGAAACACTCATCCAGCCGTTCCTCTGGGTAACCCCGCTGTCTGAAACACTCATCCAGCCGTTCCTCTGGGTAACCCCGCTGTCTGAAACACTCATCCAGCCATTCCTCTGGGTAACCCCGCTGTCTGAAACACTCATCCAGCCATTCCTCTGGGTAACCCCGCTGTCTGAAACACTCATCCAGCCATTCCTCTGGGTAACCCCGCTGTCTGAAACACTCATCCAGCCATTCCTCTGGGTAACCCCGCTGTCTGAAACACTCATCCAGCCATTCCTGTCCGTCGGCTTCCTGTATAGGTCTGTGCTAAAGCCACCCCCGTCCCTCTTAATCAAAATGTCCAGATAACTTGTTTCATGCACATGAAAGGTGAGGGTGAATTTCAGATGTTCACTGCTTGTATTGATGAAGGAGTGGAATCAATGAAGTTCCTCTGCTGTCCCTGTTGAGGGACTGGTTAGGAAGAACACTTCTACAGCCAGAGAGGTGAGAGGTCACACATGGTTTAGATGGTAAATATTTATGTCCCCTTAGCGGTTCATCAAGTAAGCAAAAAGGAATATGTTCCATCATCTATGCTTATTTACATTAGTGCAAATTGTCCACTGATATTGGTGTAATTTCTCATCCCTTTTGGCTGTATGAAAGGTAATTTCCCCTCAGACACACACATTTGTTCATTGATATTTTTAAGGTAATTTGTGTCAAATGTACTTTTCCCCACTCATTCACCCCATCTCTTTACATTGCTTATGCATATTCGGTGGCCTGACTGCATCCAGACTGTCAAAGGCCCATCCTGGTAGATCTGAACCTAATGCAGCTTGGAGTGATCGGATGACAGAAGTCACATTTAGGTGCCAGGTGTAACTGAGGCCATAGATGCTCCATATCCATTACTTTGAGTGTTTTATATAATATGACTAAATGTGTTTCTTTCTGTGTTGCAGGGGCATTTATTAAATGGAACGGCAAGGCCACAGAACATGACATAAGCAGAGCTGTGGGAGACCACCTCAAGCCCCTGGGAGAGCCGGGGGTGGTGTTTACCACTCCAACACGCCTTCAGCAGGCTGGAAAAGTGGGATTGATACTGTTTTTCATACTGAGATGGACCAAGAGTCTATTGATTGGTGAGTCATTGGGTAATTTGTTTTGCAATATGTTCAAATCAAGCTTTATTTATACAGCACATGTCAGACACCCACTAAATCTGCCCAAGAAGAGGGAAACAAAAGAAAAACCCACACCAAACTTAAAGACAGGAAGCAAACCAAAAAGGTGGAGCAACTAAAGGTGTTGACTCTCCACATGTATCAAGACAACTGGAACACTGGGCCAGACACTCTTAAATAGAACCTGGACCAGCTCAGGTGAAACACCTTCCCACTAACGAGATGGACAAGCCAGCACAGGTGTAACACATGCTAGACGTGCTGACGTGCTAACGAGCTAGAAGTGCTAACGAGCTAGACGTGCTAAAGTCCAACCTCAAAACATGAAATGGAAAAACCAAAGACTAACACCTTGAAAGAATGCTTACCATCAACAGAAAACAACTTCCATTTCACATTATAATCAACTACAATGCTTCACCTTCACCAATATAAACATGGTGTCTACTGGCTGTCATCAATAAAAAAATATTTTCCCCCACTAGCTACTAGAACTCTCATCTTCCTAAAACTCACTAGCTTCTAGAACTCTCATCTTACTAAAACTCACTAGCTTCTAGAACTCTCATCCCCTTGGAACGAGCCCAAACAAAACTCATCTCCAATACAGAAAAACGTGCAGTCAAAATAAATTGGCAACCAAGTTGTCCTTACCACGGACGTGTCTGATTTCAAGAGGAAACTCTGGCAATATCCGTAGTAACTTTCCACCTCACTGCGGAGCTTCTCTCTCTTCTCAGGGTTCACTAGATAGGCATGTTGTTGGATCGGGGCCCAGTCCCCAATGTCATGCTCTAGTACATTTGGGTTGGCACATCTGAGAATGAACCCGATATTCTAAAAGGGCAACAATGTCAATATAATTGTACCCAAAAATTGTCAGTTGGTTGCATAAATCATTGATTACTAAATGTTACATTAATTGAAAATATGAAATATCAAACCAAATGTACACCCCTTTGTTAATATGTATTGCCAATAATTAACTTAATGGTGAGGCATGGAATAATAAAACATGTATCTTTTGTCAGGCTGAATGTTTGAAATATGAGGTGATTTGAGTCATTCTTTTTCAGTCGTGGAATAAAGACAATTAGCATTTGAATGTTGTCAATAAATGCTGGAGTGATGTAGGATTGTTAATGAAATTGATTATAGACCAATTTATTATACTGCGTCCATGTGTATAGGCTGCAAGCACGTTGAAATGAAGTTGTTTTCAAGTCATTGACAAAACGACCAGAAAAGACATCTTCTCCACTTTCAACTACAACCGAAGATATATTGGACGTCAGGCATAGTCTTATTTTCAACAACATGTTGCTAGGTGGGATAGCCCCAATGTCAAAACACAGTTCTAACGTGTCCAAATCAATAACCAATATGCAGAAACAGTTTGTGATATATAGAAAACCTAAACATAAAATGTGCTATATACATAAACATCTGCCACAATAATCATATTACTTGTATTTTTTTAAACAAGCATGTTATAAACTGTACAAGCATCAGAAACGCTGTTGTTTTGACAAGTAGCAATAAATCACTGATATCGATGAGGGGGGAAATCAGGTTGTACGTGCTGTTGAAACTAACACAACTAAAAAAACACATGGAAATGGGAGATATATTTTACCTCAATGGTTAGAGGACAACCTGCAGAAGACAGTCAGCTACATTTTGGAGTGATGCATTTTGATTCAAGTGGGTCACCAACGTGGTAAGTGTAACACAACTCTTTTTTGTCAGTCCCTTTTTGTTAAATCTCATAAATAGTACTCTTTCAATTCAGAGCCTGGATTTTCCCCCTGAGGCTAATATCCATATCATGTTGAACTCAATAGAACAGGGGACAAACGTTTAGGGTTCTACATTGTGACATCATTAAAATAATCCTACTACAATGTTAAAACATTCTATATTGTGACAATAATTCATTGATTGAGGTATTTTATCAGATTATCTCTGTTCACACTGATCACAGCTGACGTTTCTCTCCTGTATGTGTTATAGGGTGTGTATTCCGCTTGCTAGACGTAGTAAAACTCTTCCCACATTGAGCACAGCAATAAGATTTCTCTCCTGTGTGTGTTTTCTCTGGTGTGATATCAGGCTGGTTGACCGAGTAAAACTCTTCCCACATTGAGCACAGCTATAAGGTTTCTCTCCTGTGTGTGTTCTCCGGTGTGATATCAGTCTGGTTGACCGAGTAAAACTCTTCCCACATTGAGCACAGCTATAAGGTTTCTCTCCTGTGTGTGTTCTCCGGTGTGATATCAGACTGGTTGACTGAGTAAAACTCATCCCACATTGAGCACAGCTATAAGGTTCCTCTCCTGTGTGTTCTCCGGTGTCTAGTCAGACTGCTAGATGTAACAAAAACCTTCCCACATTAATCACAGCTATGAGATTTCTCTCCTGTGTGTGTTCTCTGGTGTGATATCAGTCTGGTTGACCGAGTAAAACTCTTCCCACATTGAGCACAGCTATAAGGTTTCTCTCCTGTGTGTGTTCTCCGGTGTGATATCAGACTGGTTGACTGAGTAAAACTCATCCCACATTGAGCACAGCTATAAGGTTTCTCTCCTGTGTGTGTTCTCCGGTGTCTTGTCAGACTGCTAGATGTAACAAAAGCCTTCCCACATTCATCACAGCTATGAGATTTCTCTCCTGTGTGTGTTCTCTGGTGTGATATCAGTCTGGTTGACCGAGTAAAACTCTTCCAACATTGAGGACAGCTATAAGGTTTCTCTCCTGTGTGTGTTCTCCGGTGTGATATCAGACTGGTTGACTGAGTAAAACTCATCCCACATTGAGCACAGCTACAAGGTTTCTCTCCTGTGTGTGTTCTCCGGTGTCTAGTCAGACTGCTAGATGTAACAAAAGCCTTCCCACATTCATCACAGCTATCAGGTTTCTCTCCTGTGTGTGTTCTCTGGTGTGATATCAGGCTGTCTGGCCTAGTAAAACTCTTCCCACATTGAGCACAGTAAAAAGATTTCCCTCCTGTGTGTGTTCTCTGGTGTGATATCAGGCTGGTTGACTGTGTAAAACTCTTCCCAAAATGAGTACAGCTAAAACGTTTCTCTCCTGTGTGGATTCTCTGATGAATTTTAATTCCTGTTGAGGAGGTGAACATCTTCCCACAGTCAGAGCAGCAGTGAGTTCTCTTCCCTGTGGGTCTCTGCAGGTCTTTCTTGAGGTGTTCTGATGTGGAGAGACTCTTCTCTGCCTTGTCAGCTTCATGAGGTTTTTGAGCCTCCCCAGAGGGTCCAGGATAGTTACGTTTCTCTCCTGCGTAAACAACAAAGTCAGACAGATGGTTAAAGGCCCACAAAAAAGGAGCAAGAATAGTCATATTTTGTCTTGTTTTCACATTAGTAGTAACATCAATGATTGAGTTATTCAAGTTGTTGAAACCCTAAGCAGTGTGCCAGACAACTTTTGGTCTCCAATACAGGACAATTTCTGTGTTTAATACAATTGCGGAATGAGGGCAATGCACACGCAATTTGGTTGTAGAAACTCCTCCCTACTAATGAGGAAACCACTAGTTATGGATGTAGTATATCTGGTAATGAGGAAACCACTAGTTATGGATGTAGTATATCTGCTAATGAGGAAACCGCTAGTTATGGATGTAGTATATCTGGTAATGAGGAAACCGCTAGTTATGGATGTAGTATATCTGGTAATGAGGAAACCACTAGTTATGGATGTAGTATATCTGGTAATGAGGAAACCACTAGTTATGGATGTAGTATATCTGGTAATGAGGAAACCACTAGTTATGGATGTAGTATATCTGGTAATGAGGAAACCACTAGTTATGGATGTGGTATATCTGCTAATGAGGAAACCACTAGTTATGGATGTAGTATATCTGCTAATGAGGAAACCACTAGTTATGGATATAGTATATCTGCTAATAAGGAAACCACTAGTTATGGATATAGTATATCTGGTAATGAGGAAACCACTAGTTATGGATGTACTATATCTGCCTGGAGAAAAAATGGTGAGTAAAGATTTTAGTTTTTCACAATGTTTTCTGAATGTGAATGGGGGGAAACTCAGGGGAGTAACCTCCATTTCCATGTTGCTTATGAGTACATTTCACACTACTTTGGATTATAATTGTAAGGCTCGCTTGAATGTCATGCTTAATATAATTTTTGTGTCATCATCGCAAATCAACTGCTTTATACCTTTTTTAAAACACTTCAAACAGTAAAATGGTCTTTGGCTAGCTTTTCCATCAGCCTGACAATGAGGGTTTGTACACTAAGTGTTTGCCAAATTGGCCCATAACTTCACCTGACAATAACATAGACCTACTGTAGGACCCATAACTTCACCTAACAACAAATTTCATGATACCATATATATATATATATATATATATATATATATATATATATATATATATATATATAAATACCATGTCGTATTGTTTGCCATTTGACTGGCATTCAGAAAATGATTTCCTGGATCAGCTGATGATAGTTGAACATGTGACTGTAACTAAACAGCTACAGTATTAAGAATTATGTGTAATTATTTAAGAACTGCGTTAATGACAGTATCCATTTGGGTGTTGTCTGTAAAGTTAAAATGACTGTTATTTTTTGTTTTATGTATTATTATTATTTTTATTATTATCATCATCATCAACACAGGAGGCAGACTGAGCGGCCTACTGGTCAGACTCAGAAGGAGAGCACAACATCCACCACTTCCGATCAAATTACTCGCCAATGTCCAATCTCTAGACAACAAGGTGGACGAAATTGCTACCAGATAAATTAAACAACTTCTTTGCTCGCTTTGAGGACAATACAGTGCCACCGACACGGCCCGCTACCAAAGACTGTTGGCTCTCCTTCTCCATGGCCGACATGAGTAAAACATTTAAACATGTTAACCCTCACAAGGCTGACGGCCCAGACGGCGTCCCTCGCCGCGTCCTCAGAGCATGTGCAGACCAGCTGGCTGGTGTGTTTACGGACATATTCAATCAATCCCAATCCCAGTCTGCTGTCCCAACATGCTTCAAGATGGCTACCATTATTCCTGTTCCCAAGAAAGCTAAGGTAACTGAACTAACATGTCACATTTACATTTTAGTCATTTAGCAGACGCTCTTATCCAGAGCGACTTACAGTAGTGAATGCATACATTTCATACATTTTTTTTTCTGTGCTGGCCTCCCATGGAAATCGAACCCACAACCCTGGCGTTGCAAACACCATGCTCTACCAACTGAGCTACAGGGAATTACTATCGCCCCATTTCACTCACTTCTGTCATCATGAAGTGCTTTGAGAAACTAGTCAAGAATCATATCACCTCCACGCTACCCGATACCCTAGACCCACTTCAATTTGCTTACTGCCCCAATAGGGCCACAATGCAATCGCCATCACACTGCCCTATCTCATCTGGACAAAAGGAACACCTATGTAAGAACGCTGTTCATTGACTACAGCTCAGCATTTAACACCATAATACCCTCCAAACTCGTCATTAAGCTCGAGACCCCGCCCTGTGCAACTGGGTCCTGGACTTTCTGACCATCTCCAGGCAGTAAAGGTAGGAAACAATATCTCCACCCCGCTGATCCTCAACACTGGGGCCCCGCAAGGGTGCGTTCTCAGCCCTCTCCTGTACTCCCTGTTCACCCATGACTGCGTGGCCATGCACGCTTCCAACTGCAGACAACACTACAGTGGTCGGCTTGATTACCAACAACAACGAGACGGCCTACAGGGAGGAGGTGAGGGCCCTCGGAGTCTGGTGTCAGGAAAATAACCTCTCACTCAACATCAACAAAACAAAGGAGATGATCGTGGACTTCAAGGAAACTGCAGAGGGAGCACCCCCCATCCACATCGACGGGACAGTAGTGGAGAAGATGGAACGTTTTAAGTTCCTCGGCGTACACATCACGGACAAACTGAAATGGTCCACCCACACAGACAGCGTGGTGAAATAGGCGCAACAGTGCCTCCTCAACCTCAGGAAGTTGAAGAAATGTGGCTTGTCACCGAAAACACTCAAACTTGTACAGATGCACAGTTTCTTAAAGTATTTTAGTAAAAGATTTCCAGCTCTCGCCCTTTCGATAACCACTCGGGATAAAAGGGAAAAATGTAATGCTCTGATCCAGTGGAAATGTCATAAAATACCTGATTACTTCTTATTCTTTGCACAAATAGCCGACAGCTGTGTCTATCCCGAACTCCCTGGCGCGGGAAACTGAGGGCCCAGAATATTTTATACAATGTTGCAAGCCTGTTACCTCGAGTTTCGGCCGACCCAGTTGATATGTTTCAAGTTTGTTGTAGACAGGCCATGTGCAGCCAGTGATTTTTTGGATATTTATTTTTTAACTGCAGAATGCAATGTTTTTATTATTTATTAACTTTTATTTGTTGGCTTTATGTAGGCTATTTTTTTTTACATATTTGGCAATGGCAATAACAGTTACTTTTAGATTTGTATTATTTTCATTTAGATTTAGATTGTCTGTGATTGATCTACATTCGATGATTTTGAGATACTATTATGAATTAAATGAAACTGTTCCACGAAAATGTGCATATGAAAATCATAACTGGCACACAGATTGGTAGAAATGGTCAGATAAATTGGCACTCCAAATGAAAAAGGTTGTCGACCGCTGGTGTAGCCCATTACCGGAAACTTCAGGAGCATAACGGCAGAATTTCTCTCTCTTCTGGTTAGGTTATCTTGATGTCTGGCTCCCTCCAGTCATTTGTGTGTCTTAATTATTTAATCAAACAGAATGCTTAAAGCGTCAGACCAGTTCAGTACATACAGTTGATTTTATAAAAACACATGGGGCGATTGGTAGAAATAACAGATGACTCTTGGTTGACCAAGATGTATTTTAGTTGGGGACAGCACTAGAACATGACTTTGGGGCTCCAGAGTGGCGCAGCGGACACTGCATCTCAGTGCTTGAGGCATCACTAGACACCCTGGTTCAAATCCAGGCTGTATCACAACCGGCCGTGATTGGGAGTCCCTAGGGTGGTTCACAATTGGCCCAGCGTCATCCGGGGTAGGCAGTCATTGTCAATAAGAATTTGTTCTTAACCGACTTTCCTAGTTAAATAAAGGTTACATTTAAATAAATAAAAAGTGTTCTATGACAAACCATTTTTTACAAATCCATCAAGGCACCAACTTTGAGAAGGTTTTAAAACAAAGGTTTCAAACCAATTCATGAATGTAATTTAATCTAGGTATGTTTTGCCTTTAATGTAATGGCATTAAAAAAAATTGATGAATATTTTACAATGACTTATCAACAGCTCTAATAATTTGCCACCACAGGAAATCTTCACAGGCAATTATAGAATATACTATATAGCCTCAAAATCTGTTTAAAACAATAATTTTGACCTCATGGATGGCCAGTCCTTGTATTCATAGTGTAGTGAATTCAGGGGGAAGCCCTGAGCTGAACTCAAAACTGGGTCCAGTGACTGTCAAGCCAACACCTTATAACTGTTATGGCAAGATGTCTGAACTTCTTGACGGGGTAGCTAGGTGTTGAGTTACGGTTGCTACAATAGCTTTCTCTATGAATGTGAGAGTGGTTACACTTCTCCTTCCCCCATCCCTCAGCTGGTTACCAAACCAAGCCTCTGGGCAGCCATTTTGTTGCTGTTTAAAAAACCCACACAACCCAGCAATCTGCAGTTCAAACAATAACAAATCTGTCATTCCACCACTATTTCGGTAATAAGATGACGATGGGGTTAGAGAAATGTAACTACTTTTAAAATTCATAGACAGACCTATGGATACAAGGACTGACCATCCATGATATCAACATTATAGTTTTAACCATGTTGAGGCTATACAGTGTTGATTTACATTGTTTCTAGACATTGGAGTAAAAAAAGCTTATTTGGGGTTCTGATGGGGTACAACAGTTGAACTAAGCTCATGAGGCACGTGTTATATTCTTCAAGAATCAATGGCTATATATAAATAATTTAAAAGTACACAAATTGATGTAGCAATTGCAGATTTCCCCTTTAACACCAAACATCAGTTCAACAACTGCAACGTTTGTGCCTCTGTTTTTAAGACAGTACTTACTAGTGTTAATCAGGGAACGGTTTCTCAAAACCATCTTATGGCTAAGTTCATCTTTTTATTTATTTATTTTTTATTTATTTCACCTTTATTTAACCAGGTAGGCAAGTTGAGAACAAGTTCTCATTTACAATTGCGACCTGGCCAAGATAAAGCAAAGCAGTTCGACAACATACAAAAACACAGAGTTACACATGGAGTAAAACAACATACAATCAATGATGCAGTAGAAAAAATAAGACTATATACAATGTGAGCAAATGAGGTGAGATAAGGGAGGTAAAGACAAAAAGGCAGTGGTGGCAAAGATAATACAATATAGCAAGTAAAACACTGGAATGGTAGATTTGAAGTAGAAGAAAGTGCAAAGTAGAAATAGAAATAATGGGGTGCAAAGGAGCAAAATAAATAAATACAGTAGGGGAAGAGGTAGTTGTTTGGGCTAAATAATAGATGGGCTATGTACAGGTGCAGTAATCTGTGAGCTGCTCTGACAGCTGGTGCTTAAAGCTAGTGAGGGAGGTAAGTGTTTCCAGTTTCAGAGATTATTGTTGTTCGTTCTAGTCATTGGCAGCAGCGAACTGGAACGAGAGGCGGCCGAAGGGGGAATTGGCTTTGGGGGTTTTAGCCTCTCTAGGGTAGGTGGCACCAAATCGTCCCACCTAGTCAACAGCCAGTTGAATCCCGTGGCGCGTTATTCAAATACCTTAGAAATGCTATTACTTCAATTTCTCAAACATATGACTATTTTACACCATTTTAAAGACAAGACTCTCGTTAATCTAACCACACTGTCCGATTTCAAAAAGGCTTTACAACGAAAGCAAAACATTCGATTATGTCAGCAGAGTACCCAGCCAGAAATAATCAGACACCCATTTTTCAAGCTAGCATATAATGTCACATAAACCCAAACCACAGCTAAATGCAGCACTAACCTTTGATGATCTTCATCAGATGACAATCCTAGGACATTAGGTTATACAATACATGCATGTTTTGTTCAATCAAGTTCATATTTATATCAAAAACCAGCTTTTTACATTAGCATGTGACGTTCAGAACTAGCATACCCACCGCAAACTTTCGGTGAATTTACTAAATTACTCACGATAAACGTTCACAAAAAACATAACAATTATTTTAAGAATTATAGATACAGAACTCCTTTATGCAATCGCTATGTCCGATTTTAAAATAGCTTTTCGGTGAAAGCACATTTTGCAATATTCTGAGTAGATAGCCCAGCCATCACGGGCTAGCTGTTTAGCCCTCACCAAACTCCGATTTACTATAAGAAAACTTCTACTTCAATAACAAATGTTGGTTTGGTTCAAAATAATCCATAGTTATGTTCAAATATCCTCTGTTTTGTTCGTGCGTTCAAGACACTATCCGAAGGGTAAATAAGGGTGACGCGCCCGACGCGTTTCGTGACAAAAAAAATTGAAATATTCCATTACCGTACTTCGAAGCATGCCAACCGCTGTTTAAAATCAATTTTTATGCCATTTTTCTCGTAAAAAAGCGATAATATTCCGACCGGGAAACCCTGTATACGTTCAAAGAGAGAGAAAATAAAAACATGGGGTCGCCTCGTGCACGCGCCTCAGGCTCATTGTCCTCTGATAGACCACTTACCAAAGGCGCTAATGTTTTTCAGCCTGGGGTTCCAAAGGCATCATTCAGATTATTCCCGCCTTCTGAGAGCCTATGGGAGCCGTAGGAAGTGTCACGTTACAGCAGAGATCCTAAGTTTTCAATAAAGAGAGTCAAGAAGGCCAAGAAATGGTCAGAGAGGGCACTTCCTGTAAGGAATCTTCTCAGGTTTTTGCCTGCCATATGAGTTCTGTTATACTCACAGACACCATTCAAACAGTTTTAGAAACTTTAGGGTGTTTTCTATCCAAAGCTAATAATTATATGCATATTCTAGTTTCTGGGCAGTAGTAATAACCAGATTAAATCGGGTACGTTTTTTATCCAGCCGTGTAAATACTGCCCCCTAGCCCTAAGAGGATAACTAGTGGTTTCCTCATTACCAGATATACTACATCCATAACTAGTGGTTTCCTCATTACCAGATATACTACATCCATAACTAGTGGTTTCCTCATTACCAGATATACTACATCCATAACTAGTGGTTTCCTCATTACCAGATATACTACATCCATAACTAGTGGTTTCCTCATTACCAGATATGTACTGCTCAAAAAAATAAAGGGAACACTTAAACAACACAATGTAACTCCAAGTCAATCACACTTCTGTGAAATCAAACTGTCCACTTAGGAAGCAACACTGATTGACAATAAATTTCACATGCTGTTGTGCAAATGGAATAGACAACAGGTGGAAATTATAGGCAATAAGCAAGACACCCCCAATAAAGGAGTGGTTCTGCAGGTGGAGACCAAAGACCACTTCTCAGTTCCTATGCTTCCTGGCTGATGTTTTGGTCACTTTTGAATGCTGGCGGTGCTTTCACTCTAGTGGTAGCATGAGACGGAGTCTACAACCCACACAAGTGGCTCAGGTAGTGCAGCTCATCCAGGATGGCACATCAATGCGAGCTGTTGCAAGGTTTGCTGTGTCTGTCAGCGTAGTGTCCAGAGCATGGAGGCCCTACCAGGAGACAAGCCAGTACATCAGGAGACGTGGAGGAGGCCGTAGGGGGGCAACAACCCAGCAGCAGGACCGCTACCTCCGCCTTTGTGCAAGGAGGAGCACTGCCAGAGCCCTGCAAAATGACCTCCAGCAGGCCACAAATGTGCATGTGTCTGCTCAAACGGTCAGAAACAGACTCCATGAGGGTGGTATGAGGGCCCGACGTCCACAGGTGGGGGTTGTGCTTACAGCCCAACACCGTGCAGGACATTTGGCATTTGCCAGAGAACACCAAGATTGGCAAAAATCGCCACTGGCACCCTGTGCTCTTCACAGATGAAAGCAGGTTCACACTGAGCACGTGACAGTGTCTGGAGACGCCGTGGAGAACGTTCTGCTGCCTGCAACATCCTCCAGCATGACCGGTTTGGCGGTGGGTCAGTCATGGTGTCGGGTGGCATTTCTTTGGGGGGCCGCACAGCCCTCCATGTGCTCGCCAGAGGTAGCCTGACTGCCATTAGGTACCGAGATGAGATCCTCAGACCCCTTGTGAGACCATATGCTGGTGCGGTTGGCCCTGGGTTCCTCCTAATGCAAGACAATGCTAGACCTCATGTGGCTGGAGTGTGTCAGCAGTTCCTGCAAGAGGAAGGCATTGATGCTCTGGACTGGCCCGCCCGTTCCCCAGACCTGAATCCAATTGAGCACATCTGGGACATCATGTCTCCTGCATCCACTAACGCCATGTTGCACCACAGACTGCCCAGGAGTTGGTGGATGCTTTAGTCCAGGTCTGGGAGGAGATCCCTCAGGAGACCATCCGCCTCCTCATCAGGAGCATGCCCAGGCATTGTAGGGAGGTCATACAGGCACGTGGAGGCCACACACACTACTGAGCCTCATTCTGACTTGTTTTAAGGACATTACATCAAAGTTGGATCAGCCTGTAGTGTGGTTTTCCACTTTAATTTTGAGTGTGACTCCAAATCCAGACCTCCATGGGTTGATAAATTGGATTTCCATTGATTATTGTTGTGTGATTTTGTCGTCAGCACATTCAACTATGTAAAGAAAAAAGTATTTAATAAGATTATTTATTTCATTCAGATCTAGGATGTGTTGTTTAAGTGTTCCCTTTATTTTTGTTGAGCAGTGTACTACATCCATAACTAGTGGTTTCCTCATTAGCACGGAGCATTTTCTACAACCAGATTGTGTGTGCATCGCCCTCGTGCTGCAATTTTAGCAAACACAGAAAGGGGCCTATATTGGAGACCAAAAGTCGTCTGGTACACTGTTTAGAGTTTCAACAACTTTAATAACTTATTTCTAGTTACTACTAATGTGAAAACAAGACAACATATGATTGTTGCTAAGTTGACTGTTCAAATAATTGAACAGACGTCAATTGTTGTACAACTTCATGGGTACGATCTGGGCATCAAATAAACAATGGATTTCTGCTGTTGTGGGCCTTTAACCATCTGTCTGACTTTGTCGTTCACACAGGAGAGAGGCGGGACAGTCGTGGATCCTCCGGGGAGCCTCAACAACATCATGAAGCTGACAAGGCAGAGAAGAATCTCTCCAGATCAGAACTCCTCAAGAAACACCTGCAGAGATCCACAGGGAAGAGAACTCACCGCTACTCTGACTGTGGAAAGAGATTCACCTTATCAGGCATTAAAATTCATCAGAGAATCCACACAGGAGGGAAATCTTATAGCTGTGATCAATGTGGGAAGAGTTTTGTTCAATCTGGAAATCTGACATCACACCAGAGAACACACACAGGAGAGAAACCTTATAGCTGTGATCAATGTGGGAAGAGTTTTGTTCAATCTGGAAATCTGGCATCACACCAGAGAACACACACAGGAGAGAAACCTTATAGCTGTGGTCAATGTGGGAAGAGTTTTGTTCAATCTGGCCATCTGACAGTGCACCAGAGAATACACACAGGAGAGAAACCTTTTAGCTGTAATCAATGTGGGAAGAGTTTTACTCAGTCAAGCAGCCTGAAATCACACCAAAGAACACACAGTAGAGAAACCTCATAGCTGTAATCAATGTGGGAAGAGTTTTACTCAGCCAAACAGCTTGATATCACACCAGTGGACACACACATTAGAGAAATCTAATGGCTGTGATCAATGTGATGAGATACTCTGATAAAAGATCTCTGATCAAACATCAGAAAATACATGAATGAGTTGTTTCATGATATCAATGAAATAATGTCACAATGTAGAATGTTTTAACATTGTAATAGGAGTATTTTAATGATGTCACAATGTAGAACCCTAAACGTTTGTCCCCTGTTCTATTGATTTCAACATGATATGGATATTAGCCTCAGGGGGAAAATCCAGGCTCTGAAATGGAAGAGTACTATTTATGTGATTTAACAAAAAGTGACTAACAGAAAAGTTGTTACACTTACCATGTTGGTGACCCACTGGAATCAAAATGCAACACTTCAAAATGTAGCTAGCTGTTTTCTACAAATTGTCCTCTAACCAGTGATGTACACATTATTCCCAGAGTCCGTGTGGTTTTTGAGCTGTTAGTTTTAACATGACGTGCAACCTCATCTCCCTTCTGTCACACAAACGATTTTAGCATGATATTGATGAGTTATGACAAATAAGTGTTGTGTTCCTTTGTTCAGCGACCCCTACAGATAAATGTAGCAGTCCAAAATGTAGCTGACTGTCTTCTGCAGGTTGTCCTCTAACCAGTGAAATAAAAGATATCTCCCATTTCCATGTGTTGTGTTAGTTTCAACAGCACGTACAACCTGATTTCCCCCCTAATCGATATCAGTGTTTTATTGCTACTTGTCAAAACAACAGTGTTTCTGGTGCTTGTACAGTTTATAAGGTGCTTGTTTAAAAAAATACAAGTAATATGATTATTGTGGCAGATGTTTATGTATATAGTACATTTTATGTTTATGTTTTCAATATATCACAAACTGTTTCTGCATATTGGTTATTGATTTGGACACTTTAAAACTGTGTTTTGACATTGGGGATATTTCATATTTACATTTCATGTAACATTTAGTACAAACAGATTTTGACCTTGTCAGCTCAGGGATTCGATCCAGCAACCTTTCGGTTACTGTTAAATGAAGGTTTACATTTTTTTAAATACACATGGACGCAGCCTATACACCTATAATCAATTTTATTAACAATCTGACATCACTCCAGTATTTCTTTGCAACGTTCAAGTGCTAATTGTCTTTATTCCACTACTGAAGAAGCATGACTCAAATCACCTCATATTTCAAACATCCAGCCTGACAAAAGATACGTTTTATTATTCCATGCCTCACCATTAAGTTAATTATTGCCAATACATATTAACAAAGGGGTGTACATTTGGTTTTGATATTTAATATTTACAATTCATGTAACATTTAGTAATCATAATTATTTATGCAACCAACTGACCATTTTTGGGTACAATTATATTGACATTGTTATCCTGCTTTTAGAATATCAGGGTACATTCTCAGATGTGCCAACCCAAATGTACTAGAGCATGACATTGGGGACTGGGCCCCGATCCAACAACATGCCTATCGAGATATTGCAGGAGTTTGCTCTTGAAATCAGACATGACTAATACAATTTCATTTGAGTTTCGTTTGGGCTCGTTCCAAGGGGACGAGAGATCTAGAAGCTAGTGAGTTTTAGGAAGACGAGAGTTCTAGAAGCTAGTGAGTTTTAGGATTCTATAGAAGAAAAAGGAGAAAGATTATATGATTGTATATTATTATTTAGAAGTACGTGTTTTTTGTTGTTTTTAATTGTTGACAGCCAGTAGACACCATGTTTATATTGGTGAAGGTGAAGCATTGTAGTTGATTATAATGTGAAATGGAAGTTGTTTTCTGTTGGTGGTGAGCAAACTTGTCCAACAAAAATATAGGATATATTTGTTGTCTTGAAGGGGAAGGTGTTACAGGCTTTGGTTTTTCCATTTATGTTTTGAGGTTGGACTCTAGCACGTCTAGCTCGTTAGCACGTCTAGCTCGTTAGCACGTCTAGCCCGTCAGCACGTCTAGCCCGTCAGCACGTCTAGCCCGTCAGCACGTCTAGCCCGTCAGCACGTCTAGCCCGTCAGCACGTCTAGCCCGTCAGCACGTCTAGCCCGTCAGCACGTCTAGCCCGTCAGCACGTCTAGCCCGTCAGCACGTCTAGCCCGTCAGCACGTCTAGCCCGTCAGCACGTCTAGCCCGTCAGCACGTCTAGCCCGTCAGCACGTAGGACGCACTGATTGGTGTCACCTCGTTAGTCAGTATGTGTTACACCTGTGCTGGCTTGTCCATCTCGTTAGTGGGAAGGTGTTTCACCTGAGCTGGTCCAGGTTCTATTTAAGAGTGTCTGGCCCAGTGCTCCAGTTGTCTTGATACATGTGGAGAGTCAACACCTTTAGTTGCTCCACCTTTTTGGTTTGCTTCCTGTCTTTGAGTTTGGTGTGGGTTTTTCTTTTGTTTGCCTCTTCTTGGGCAGATTTAGTGGGTCTCATGGTGGGTGTCTTTTAGGTCCCAGTTGTTGTTACTAGTCAACTTCCAGTGGACACCCCCATAGTGTCTTTCAGAACCCCTCCTAAAAAACAAGCTTGTAGTTTGGGTTGGACATTGCATCCAATTAATATTTTAATCAACGGAATTTCCTTAGGGTGCCAATTAGTCTTTAAGATGTTAATTTACTTTTTTATCCTCTTATGTTTGTTGTGTACTAAATATTTGTTTTTCTCCCCTGTGAAGCCATTGTGTTGCATCCATGTCTGAAATGTGCTGTATAAATAAAGCTTGATTTGATTTGAACATATTGCAAAACAAATTAACCCAATGACCGACAATCAACATACTCTTGCAAAACCAATTAACAAATATGTGCAAAAGCAACACATATTGGTCCATCTTAGTATGAAAAACAGTATAAATTCAGTATATCTTCCACTGTCAAAATAGTGCAAATGGTATGCATGTTTAGTATCACTTTTCAACCAACCCAGTTCATTTGTTGAAAATGAAAAATGTTGAACTCAAAAATACATCAGAGGATATTATGTTGAAAATGATTCAACTACTGAAAACTGAAACAAACAAATGGATCATTCCCACCTTTCCAGCCTGCTGAAGGCGTGGTGGAGTGGTAAACACCACCCCCGGCTCTACCAGGGGCTTGAGGTGGTCTCCCACAGCTCTGCTTATGTCATGTTCTGTGGCCTTGCTGTTCCATTTCTTTACTACCCCTGCAACACAGAAACACATTTAGTCATATTATATAAAACACTCAAAGTAATGGATATGGAGCATCTATGGCCTCAGTTACACCTGGCACCTAAATGTGACTTCTGTCATCTGATCACTCCAAGCTGCATTAGGTTCAGATCTACCAGGATGGGCCTTTGACATCGTCTGGATGCAGTCAGGCCACCAAATATGCATCAGCAATGTAAAGAGATGGGGTGAATGAGGGGAAAAATACATTTTACACAAATTACCTTCATATTAACAAAGAACAAATGTGTGTGCCTGAGAGGAAATTAACTTTCATACAGCCAAAAGTGGTAAGAAATTACACCAATTTCAGTGGACAATTTGCACTAATGTAAATAAACATAGATGGAACATTTTCCCTTTTGCTGAGGTGATGAACCGCTAAGGGGACATAAATATTTACCATCTAAACCATGTGTGACCTCTCACCTCTCTGGCTGTAGAAGTGTTCTTCCTAACCAGTCCCTCAACAGCTCTCTGACTGAGCTCCACCCTCACTGGGTCTTCAGAGGAGAGGAAGGCTGAGGAGGGATGGAAGGATGAATGGATCAGTCAGTCAATAATGTGTAGAGCTGCTGTCTATGCTGTCTGACAATATCACTATTTTAGTAGTTTATTAAAGTAAATAAGGCTTTATGACTGCTGAATACCAACTATCAATCACTTAGATCATGTATTTTCAGGTAGAGATACATCCTTGGGACGTCCCTAGCCCGTTGAAGTTGACATTTAAAATGGTTAAGGTAGGGGTTAAGGTTAGGGTTTAGGGTAGGGATGTCCCAAGGATCCCAGATAGCATTGACCATTGTGCATTCTTCTGTCTCTTTTACATAGCAGGTGATGGGTTCTGACTTCTGACCTTGAAAATGTGAAAGTGAATGAAACAATAATGTATGTTGATGCTAATATGATGTACAATATTCCATGATGTTTCTATATGATAACAATATATTTAATATGATGTAGAATATTCCATGATGTTTCTATATGATAACAATACAGTAATATATTTAATATGATGTACAATATTCCATGATGTTTCTATATGATAACAATAGAGTGATATATTTAATATGCCATATACTATTTTTTTACCGTTTCACAAATTTCACATTTTAATGAACTTAATCATTATGATTCAACATCAGTTCACCGTCTCACCTCATACTGTATTGGAGCAGCAGCGGCTGACTGCCCGGTTCAACATCAGTTCACCGTCTCACCTCATACTGTATTGGAGCAGCAGCAGCTGACTGCCCAGTTCAACATCAGTTCACCTTCTCACCTCATACTGTATTGGAGCAGCAGCAGCTGACTGCCCAGTTCAACATCAGTTCACCGTCTCACCTCATACTGTATTGGAGCAGCAGCGGCTGACTGCCCGGTTCAACATCAGTTCACTGTCTCACCTCATACTGTATTGGAGCAGCAGCAGCTGACTTGATCGTTGATACTAATCATCATGTTTGAATCTGAGAGTAAATAGAGCCGACTACACTCTAAAAATGAAGGGTTCAACTGGAGTTGTTCTCAGATCCCCTAAGAACCGTAGGGTTCTTGGTCAATGAAAAACAGCCCCAAAAGGTTCTTCAAAGAACTTGTTAGAAGGTGGGTTCATCGAGGAACCTCCGTTGTTGCTGGACTTCTTCCGGGAACTTCGCAAGTTGATGATGTTTGGCTCTGAATATGTCTCGAAATCATTTATTATAATAATATAACATACTAATAATGAATAACGAAGACAATGATGGTTTTCTGTGAATATCTTCCATAACGTTACTATAGTTAATGAACGTAAATATTAGAAAGCCGGGTTTGACCGTCGGCGTTGTATGAGCTACAGTACAGTACCGTTAGCTAGCTAGCTAACGTTATGTCCTAACTAGGCACAACTAGGTTTGGATTATTTCCTCAACTATATTCTTTACCATATATTGTATATCGTTTCCATAAAGTCAACATGGCTTTACACTCATTAACGTAAGTTTCCAATCTAGAGCAGTTCTCACTTTTGTGATAATGAACTAGCTAACGTTAGTTAGTTAGTTAGTTAACGAAGCTAACTAAGGACGGTGACCTGTCCAGACGAGATGTTACGCCCCTGAAAAAGGGGAGAAATAATCACGTGAGTATTGTTTCTTCAATGACCTTTAGTGCAATGAGTTAAAACCCGCGATTTCCCCCGAACTTGGGTGGAGACCAGAGCAATCGATCTCAGGCTCATAGATTAAGAGCATTTAGTAGATCACAGATTAACACTTTTCCCCTTCAATTTGGCACCACAAAATAAAGTAACTAATATAACGTTTACACATTCCTTTTACAATTTTTACCCTTTGTAACCTTGACGGATTTTTAACTTTTTAACACAATTATGAATTTTATCAATCTCTATCAACTAGTACTGAATGCATAATCTTTTTAACCTTAGATGTTTTAAGATCCTCACATACCATGAACTTACTAATACTTTTTAATGTATAACAGGCTATGAGTATTTCCTTTAACCTGTCACAGTTACAACAAACTGAATTGTCAATGGAGGTCTTCCTCTTTATATAGCCTGCTACAGCATGCAATACTATTAACTCACAAGGGGGCATAACGTTACATGGACAATACTATCCCATTTAGGAAACGTTACATGTACAATACTATCCCATTTTGGAAACGTTACATGTACAATACTATCCCATTTTGGAAACGTTACATGTACAATACTATCCCATTTAGGAAACGTTACATGTACAATACTATCCCATTTAGGAAACGTTACATGTACAATACTATCCCATTTTGGAAACGTTACATGTACAATACTATCCCATTTTGGAAACGTTACATGTACAATACTATCCCATTTTGGAAACGTTACATGTACAATACTATCCCATTTTGGAAACGTTACATGTACAATACTATCCCATTTTGGAAACGTTACATGGACAATACTATCCCATTTTGGAAACGTTACATGTCCACCCCCTTGTGGAGGGAAATTAATATCTTAGATGGTCGCTGTAGATGGGATTCAAATGCGTAATGGTATTTATACAGTGTCTAGACTACCTCTTTTGTATAAATGCCCTTCAGAATCCAAACACAGTATTGCCACGCAGCAAAATGTTGAGTATAATCTTTCAAGTCAGCCTGATAAAATATTGAACAATTTGTGTACAAAGATATCTTGAAATGTGATATTAGGCCTGTATGGCAGCACTGTATTGGCTAGTGCTTTCTCCACTATGTTCTTCTATTTTGCATTCAATTGTACGTCGATGCCATTTATCTTTCAAGATTTATTTTATATATATATATATATATATATATGTGTTTTAATGCTTGTAAGACTATTCTTTGACACATTTCCTCTTCCTTTGAACTTCTTATAGGACAGAACATGGACACAATGCAATTGGGATCAAGAAGAAGGTATTGGGAGGCGTAAACAGGGCAGATTCCGGATGTTTTAACATTAAAATTGTCATCTAGTTCCCAAAGATTCAAGATATTTAAACCCAGGGCATACCTGGCCATCACATTTAAAATAATTGTAATTCACCACTTCTGAGGGTCACACAGACACTTTTCAGAATGAGGTTCTTCTTCCAATAGAGTTTAACCAGGTACCGTGTTTCACACAGAACCCACAGTCACCCTGGCCCCTGGCCCCTCACCCCTACAGACCAATCCCCACTGTGATCAATTCAGTGTCAGGACAGCTCTAGGTCGCCCGCAACCAACCAATGATAGGTGTCTGAGTCGACTGACTCTCAGATCATCCTCCACTGACTCGGCCCTGTTTACGCCTCCAAGGTGCCCCCCCCCCCCCCTCACACAGGAATACACACTCAGAGCCTCCTGACTGGGCCGTTTACACCTCCACACAGGAATACACACTCAGAGCCTACTGACTGGGCCCTGTTTACACCTCAATACAGGAATACACACTCAGAGCCTCCTGACTGGGCCCTGTTTACACCTCCACACAGGAATACACACTCAGAGCATACGAGGATTTTCTAAAAACTCCACTTTGCGTGTTTCGCTCACCTCTTTGTTTTTAAACTACGTTCGAGATGTGGTATCCACTCGGCTCGCTGCCTCTCAGATCAAATGTGGGTCCATCTCCTCCGTTCCTGAAGTGTGGTCTCCCTGAGATCCCAAGTTAGAGGGATCCCTGGAGCACCATTTACCCAGGTCATCAGGAGCGGTCACCAAGTCAAGATTCACATCCCCAAATGTGGTTGTTAATTTCCTTAATATCAAATGAGGAGACAAACTGATCACACAAGTCAGAGTTAATCTTAAACTAAATCTTTAATCACTTAATAATAAGGGAGCAGGTCAATACAACGCACACATTTAAAGTGAATCAATTGAGTGCTCTACGATAATGATGGCTGGTCGACAAATCACCCCCAGATGATTCATTGAGAGCCCCGAGACAAAAGTACAAAGGTCTTTTACAGCCAAGATACACCCCTTTTAACCTACATGACCAACAACAGATATATAGAATGGATCACAAGGTTAAGATTTGAATGCAAGATACTTATAATTCTCAGCAGACAGTACCTGCAGTAAAAACAGTACTCTTTATGTAGAGACCAGGGTCTGGCCCTGTGGGGTCATCTCTCCCTGGTACCATATAGAACAGAAACATTATCTCATGCTCTGGAATGTTGTCTCTTTAGGTTTTATCACCCAAAAGACATTGTAAATCTCCTGTCAGTGTTTTCTCCCAGAGGCCCATCCTCAGTAGAACACAGACACAATAGTTCTAAGAACCCTCTATTCTGTTGCATAAAACAACCATTTGATGCAATAAAAGTATTATAACATAATCTTGCAATTTTGCTCTTGTAACCGATGTGAAATGGCTAGTTAGTTAGCGGTGGTGCGCGCTAATAGTGTTTCAATCGGTGACGTCACTCGCTCTGAGACTTGAAGTAGGGTTTCCCCTTGCGTGGCAAGGGCCGTGGCTCTTGTGGCGCGATGGGTAACGATGCTTCGGTGGGTGTCAGTTGTTGATGTGTGCAAGGGTCCCTGGTTCGAGCCCGGGTTGGGGCGAAGAGAGGGACGGAACCTACACTGTTACACTCTCACAGTTTTTTTTTGCTCTCACAGTGTCTACTGAAAGTTGACTAGTAACAACAACTGGGACCTAAAAGACACCCACCATGAGACCCACTAAATCTGCCTAAAAGAGACAAACAAAAGAAAAACCCACAACAAACTTAAAGACAGGAAGCAAACCTGAAAGGTGTTGACTCTCCACATGTATCAAGACAACTGGAGCACTGGGCCAGACACTCTTAAATAGAACCTGGACCAGCTCAGGTGAAACACCTTCCCACTAACGAGATGGACAAGCCAGCACAGGTGTAACACATACTGACTAACGAGGTGACACCAATCAGTGCGTCCTACGTGCTAACGAGCTAGACGGGCTAACGAGCTAGACGGGCTAACGAGCTAGACGTGCTAACGTCCAACCTCAAAACATAAATGGAAAAACTAAAGCCTGTAACACCTTCCCCCTTAAGACAAATATATACTTTTTCTATTTCCAAACAAAACTCATCTCCAATACAGAAAAACATGCAGTCAAAATAAATAAAGATCCATAGCAACGCACTAGCTAAACACAAAACACAAATCTTATATCCATTTGGGGGGAAATCAGGTTGAACCTGCTCTTGAAACTAACACAACAAAACAAAAAACACATGGAAATGGAGATATCTTTTACCTCACTGGTTAGAGGACAACCTGCAGAAGACAGTCAGCTACATTTTGGAGTGATGCATTTAAATTTAGGGGTCCCTAAACAAAGGAACACAACACTTATTTGTCATAACTCATCGATATCATGTTGTAATCAATTGTGCGAGAGGAGGGAGATGAGGTTGCACATCCTGTTAAAACTAACAGCTCAAAAACCACACGGAATCTGGGAATAATGTGTACATCCCTGGTTAGAGGACAATTTGTAGAAAACAGCCAGATACATATTGATTCAACTGCGTCACCAACATGGTAAGTGTAACACAACTCTTTTTTGTTAAATATCATAAATAGTACTCTTTCATTTCAGAGCTTGTATTTTTCTATGAGGCTGATATCCATATCATGCTGAAATCAATTGAACAGGGGACAAACGTTTAGGGTTCTACATTGTGACACTATTAAAATATTCCTACTACAATGTTAAAACATTCTACATTGTGATATATCATTGATATCGTGAAACAACCCCTTCATGTATTTTCTGGTGTTTGATCAGATGTCTTATCGGAGAATGTTCACAGCTATAAGGCTATAAGGTTTCTCTCCTGTGTGTGTTCTCTGGTGTGATACCAGATGGTCAGATCGACCAAAACTCATCCCACATTGAACACAGCTATAAGGTTTCTCTCCTGTGTGTATTCTCTGGTGTAGAGTCAGAGAGGCAGATGCAGCAAAACTCTTCCCACATTGACCACATCTATAAGGTTTCTCTCCTGTGTGTGTTCTCTGGTGTGATATCAGATGGCTTGACTGAGTAAAACTCTTCCCACATTGACCACAGCTATAAGATTTCTCTCCTGTGTGTGTTCTCTGGTGTAGAGTCAGATAGCCAGATGTTGTAAAACTCTTCCCACATTGACCACAGCTATAAGGTTTCTCTCCTGTGTGTGTTCTCTGGTGTAGAGTCAGAGAGCCAGATGTTGTAAAACTCTTCCCACATTGACCACAGCTATAAGGTTTCTCTCCTGTGTGTGTTCTCTGGTGTATAGTCAGATAGCCAGATGTTGTAAAACTCTTCCCACATTGACCACAGCTATAAGGTTTCTCTCCTGTGTGTGTTCTCTGGTGTATAGTCAGATAGCCAGATGTTGTAAAACTCTTCCCACATTGACCACAGCTATAAGGTTTCTCTCCTGTGTGTGTTCTCTGGTGTAGAGTCAGAGAGCCAGATGTTGTAAAACTCTTCCCACATTGACCACAGCTATAAGGTTTCTCTCCTGTGTGTGTTCTCTGGTGTAGAGTCAGAGAGCCAGATGTAGTAAAACTCTTCCCACATTGACCACAGATATAAGGTTTCTCTCCTGTGTGTGTTCTCTGGTGTATTGTCAGAGAGCCAGATGTTGTAAAACTCTTCCCACATTGACCACAGCTATAAGGTTTCTCTCCTGTGTGTATTCTCTGGTGCACTGTAAGATTGCCAGATTGACCAAAACTCTTCCCACATTGACCACAGCTATAAGGTTTTTCTGCTGTGTGTATTCTCTGGTGTGAAATCAGGTGGCTTAGCTGAGTAAAACTCTTCCCACATTGATCACAGCTATAAGGTTTCTCTCCTGTGTGTGTTCTTTGGTGCATCTTCAGATGGCTAGATTTATCAAAACTCTTCCCACATTGAGTACAGCAATAAGGTTTCTCTACTGTGTGGCTTCTCTGATGAATTTTAATGCCTGCTGATGAGGTGAATCTCTTCCCACAGTCAGAGCGGTGAATTATCTTCCCTGTGGGTCTCTGCTGGTGTTTCTTGAGGAGTTCTGATCTAGAGAGACTCTTCTCTGCCTCGTCAGCATCATGAGGTTGTTGAGGCTCCCCAGAGGATCCAAGATAGTCACGTCTCTCTCCTGTGTGAACAACAAAGTCATACAGATGGTTAAAGGCCCACAACAGCAGAAATCCACTGTAAAAGGTGATGCCAACAGCATAGCCATGATGTTGATGTTGTACAACAATTGACGTCTGTAATGAATGTAATGATTGTTTGACATTTGTCTTAAAATGAGCAACAATATATTTTGTCATATTTTGTCTTGTTTTCACATTAGTAGTAACATCTAAGATTGTAGCCCCTTTCTGTGTTTGCTGGTGAGAAAAGATTTTTGCTCAGGGGAGTAACCTCCATTTCCAGGTTGCTTATGAGTGCATTTCACACTACTTTGGATTATAATTGTAAGGCTCATTTGAATGTCCTGCTTAATATAATGTTTGTGTTATTGTCCCAAATCAACCGCTTTGTACTTAAAAAACACTTCAACCAGTAAAATGCTCTTTGGCTTTTTCATCAGCCTGACAATGACGGTTTGTACACTGTTTGCCAAATTGGCCCATAACTTCACCTAACAACAACATAGACCTACTGTAGGACCCATAACTTCACCAAACAACAAAAATAGGAAAATAGCTCTGTGTGTTGTACAATAGCCTATCCATCAAGGAACAGTTCTCTACACATTATGAGCTAAGTATCTCTGTGTCCAAACAGACTAACGAGACCCTACAGTAAATCAACCAGACAATAACACATTATAAACATACATTTGTTAAGGATGTTGGATCCAACATGGAGCACGGCATAACTGTCTTTACCAGAGTAATGAATGAAGAAGCACTTTGGTTGTTGTTGCATGTCGTGATGTTTGTCATGTGACTGTCATTCAGAAAATGATTTCCTGGATCAGCTGATGATAGCTGAACATGTGACTGTAACTCAAGTATTATGTGTAATTATTGAAGAACTGCATTAACCTTTTGGGGATAGGGGGCAGTATTTGCACGGCCAGATAAAAAAACGTACCCGATTTAATCTGGTTACTACTCCTGCCCAGTAACTAGAATATGCATTTAATTGTTTGATTTGGATAGAAAACACCCTAAAGTTTCTAAAACTGTTTGAATGGTGTCTGTGAGTATCACAGAACTCATTTGGCAGGCCAAAACCTGAGAAGATTCCAAACAGGAAGCGCTCTCTCTGACTATTTCTTGGCCTTCTTGATCATCTCTAACCAAAACAGGGGATCTCTGGCATAACGTGACATTTTCTAACGCTCCCATAGGCTCTCAGAAGGCGCCAGAACGATGAATCGTGGCTTTGCAGGCCATGGCTGAAAAACAGCGCATTTGGATAGTGGTCGATCTGAGGACAATGAGACTGGAGGCGCGTGCACGAGCCGACACCATGTTTACTTTCTCTCTCTTTGAACGAAAACAACGACTCCCGGTCAGAATATTATCACTTTTTTACGATACAAATCGCATAAAAATAGATTTTAAACAGCGTTTGACATGCTTCGAAGTACGGTAATGGAACATTTTGAAATGTTTTGTTACGAAACGCGTCGGGCGCGTCACCCTTCTTTACCCTTCGGATAGTGTCTTGAACGCACGAACAAAACGCCGCTATTTGGATATAACTATGGATTATTTTGAACCAAACCAACATTTGTTATTGAAGTAGAAGTCCTGGGAGTGCATTCTGACGAAGAACAGCAAAGGTAATAAAACTTTTCTAATAGTAAATCAGAGTTTGGTGAGTACCACACTTGGTGGGTGTCAAAATAGCTAGCCTGTGATGGCCGGGCTATCTACTTAGAATATTGCAAAATGTGCTTCCACTGAAAAGCTATTTTAAAAAATCGGACATAGCGAGTGCATAAAGGAGTTCTGTATCTATGATTCTTAAAATAATTGTTATGTTTTTTGTGAACGTTTATCGTGAGTAATTTAGTAAATTCACCGGAAGTGTTCGGTGGGAATGCTAGTAACATGCTAATGTAAAAAGCTGTTTTTTTATATAAATATGAACTTGATTGAACAAAACATGCATGTATTGTATAACATAATGTCCTAGGATTGTCATCTGATGAAGATCATCAAAGGTTAGTGCTGCATTTTTAGCTGTGGTTTGGGTTTATGTGACATTATATGCTAGCTTGAAAAATGGGTGTCTGATTATTTCTGGCTGGGTACTCTGCTGACATAATCTAATGTTTTGCTTTCGTTGTAAAGCCTTTTTGAAATCGGACAGTGTGGTTAGATTAACGAGAGTCTTGTCTATAAAATGGTGTAAAATAGTCATATGTTTGAGAAATTGAAGTAATAGCATTTCTAAGGTATTTGAATATCGCGCCACGGGATTACACTGGCTGTTGAGTAGGTGGGACGCAAGCGTCCAACCTAGCCCAGAGGTTAATGACAGTATCCATTTGAGTGTTGTCAAAAAAGCTCCAATTTTTTTTTTAAATAATGATTTCACTTTTATTTAACCAGGTAGGCTAGTTGAGAACAACTGCAACCTGGCCAAGATAAAGCAAAGCAGTGGGATAAACAAAAGTACAATCAATAACACAAAAGAAAAATCTATATACAGTGTGTGCAAATGGAGTACGGAGGTAAGGCAATAAATAGGCCACAGTAGCGAAGTAATTCCAATTTAACACTGGAGATAGATGTGCAGATGATGATGTGCAAGTAGAAATACTGTTGTGCAAAAGAGCAAAAAAAGTTAATAAAAACATGGGGATGAGGTAGGCAGTTGGATGGGCTATTTACAGCTGCAGCGATCGGTAAGCTGCTCAGACAGCTGATGCTTAAAGTTAGTGAGCGAGATATATGTCTCCAACTTTAGCGATTTTTGCAATTCGTTCCAGTCATTGGCAGCAGAGAACTGGAAGGAAAGGCGGCCAAAGGAGGTGTTGGCTTTGGGGATGACCAGTGAGATATACCTCCTGGAGCGTGTGCTATGGGTGGGTGTTGCTATGGTGACCAGTGAGCAAAGTTAAGGCGGAGCTTTACCTATCAAAGACTTATAGATGACCTGGAGCCAGTGGGTTTGGCGACGAATATGTAGCGAGGGCCAGCCGACAAGAGCATACAGGTCGCACTGGTGGGTGGTATATGGGGCTTTAGTGACAAAACGGATGGCACTGTGATAGACTGCATCCAGTCTGCTGAGTAGAGTGTTGGAGGCTATTTTGTAAATGACATCGCCGAAGTTAAGGATCGGTAGGATAGTCAGTTTTACGAGGGTATGTTTGGCAGCGTGAGTGAAGGAGGTTTTGTTGCGAAATAGGAAGCCGGTTCTAGATTTAATTTTGGATTGGAGATGCTTAATATTAGTCTGGAAGGAGAGTTTATTGTCAAACCAGACTCCTATGCATTTATAGTTGTCCACATATTCTAAGTCAGAACCGTCCAGAGTAGTGATGCTAGTCGTGCGGGTGTGGGCAGCGATCGGTTGTTGATTGATCGGCTGTTGAGTCTGCCGATAAGAATACGGTGATTGACAGAGTCGAAAGCCTTGGCCAGGTCGATGAAGACGGCTGCACAGTACTGTCTATCGATGGCGGTTATGATATCATTTAGTACCTTGAGCGTGGCTGAGGTGCACCCGTGACCAGCTTGGAAACCGGATTGCACAGCGGAGAAGGTACGGTGGGATTCGAAATGGCCAGTGATCTGTTAGTAAACTTGGCTTTCGAAGACTTTAGAAAGGCAGGGCAGGATGGATATAGGTCTGTAACAGTTTGGGTCTGGAGTGTCACCCCGTTTGAAGAGGGGGATGACTGCGGAAGCGTTCCAATCTTTAGGGATCTCGGATGATATGAAAGAGAGGTTGAACAGACCAGTAATATGGGTTGCAACAATGGCGGCGGATCATTTTAGAAAGAGAGGGTCCAGATTGTCTAGCCCAGCTGATTTGTAGGGGTCCAGATTTTGCAAGTCTTTCAGAACATCAGTTATCTGGATTTGGGTGAAGGAGAAGCTGGGGAGGCTTGGCGAAGTAGCTGCGGTGGGTGGGGAGCTGTTGGCCGGGGTTGGGGTACCCAGGAAGAAAGCATGGCCAGCCGTAGAGAAATGCTTATTGAAATTCTCGATAATCGTGGAGTTATCGGTGGTGACAGTGTTTCCTAGCCTCAGTGCAGTGGGCAGCTGGGATGAGGTGCTCTTATTCTCCATGGACTTTACAGTGTCCCAAAACTTTTTGGAGTTAGAGCTACGGGATGCAAATTTCTGTTTGAAAAAGCTAGCCGTTGCTTTCCTAACTGACTGTGTGTATTGGTTCCTGACTTCTCTGAAAAGTTGCATATCGCGGAGACTATTCTGTGTTTTTGTGCTGGTCAAGGGTAGTCAGGTCTGGAGTGAACCAAGGGCAATATCTGTTCTTAGTTCTACATTTTTTAAGGGGCATGCTTATATAAAGGTGGTGAGGAAATTACAATTAAATAACCAGGCATCCCTTACTGACGGGATGAGGTCAATATCCTTCCAGGAGACCTGGGCCAGGTCGATTAGAAAGGCCTGCTTGCAGAAGTGTTTTAGGGAGTGTTTGACAGTAATGTGGGGTGGTCGTTTGACCGCGGACCCATAACGGATGCAGGCAATGAGGCAGTGATCGCTGAGATCCTGATTGAAAACAGCAGAGGTGTATTTGGAGGGCACGTTGGTCAGGATAATATCTATGAGGGTGCCCATGTTTACAGATTTAGGGGTTGAATTTGGTGGTTTCCTTGATAATTTGTGTGAGATTGAGGGCATCTAGCTTGGATTGTAGGACGGCCGGGGTGTTAACCTCACTACGGTAGGGGGCACTATTTACACCTCCGGATGAAAAGCATGCCCAAAGTAAACATGGTAGATTTGGATAAAAAACACTAAAGTTTCCAAAACTGTTAAAATAATGATTGTGAGTATAACAGAACTGATATGACACATGAAAACCTGAGAAAAATCCATCCAGGAAGTGGGATTTGTTTATTTTTGTAGTTTTCCCATAGACTGCCTATACAGATTCCATTGACTTAGGACTCAAATTGCACTTCCTATGGCTTCCACTAGATATCAACAGTCTTTAGAAATAGTTTCAGGCTTGTATTCTGAAAAATGAGAGTGTAAGACCACTCTGAATGAGTAGACCATTCAGTGTCACAGAGATTTTTTTCATGCGCGAGACCCAGAGTGCGCCTTTCTTGTTTACCTTTTATATTGACAACGTTATTGTCCGGTTGAAATGTTATCTATTATTCAGTCTAAAAACAACCTGAGGATTGATTATAAACATAGTTTGACATGTTTCTATGAACTTTACTGATACTTATCTGATTTTTTGGCTGGCTGTTGGGATTGCCTTTGAGCCTGTGGATTACTGAACAAAATGAGTGAACAAAAGGTTTTTGGATATAAAGAGACTTTATCGAACAAAACAAACATTTATTGAGTAAATGGGAGTCTTGTGAGTTGCAACGATATGAAGATCATCAAAAGTAAGTGATTAATTTTATCGCTATTTCTGACTTGTGTAACTCCTCTACTTGGCTGGTAACGGTTTGTAATGATTTGTCTGCTGGGCGCTGTTCTCAGATAATCGCATGGTATGCTTTCGCCGTAAAGCCTTTTTGATATCTGACAACGTGGTTGGATTAACAAGTAGTTAATCTTTAAACCGATGTATAACACTTGTATGTTTTATGAATTTTTAGAATGAGTATTTCTGTTTTTGAATTTGGCGCTCTGCAATTTCACTGGATGTTGGCCATGTGGGACGGTAGCGTCCCACACCCCCTAGAGAGGTTAAGCATATCCCAGTTTACGTCACCTAACAGAACAAACTCTGAAGATAGATGGGGGGGCAATCAATTCACATATGGTGTCCAGGGCACTGTTGGGAGCTGAGGGGGGTCTGTAACAGGCGGCGACAGTGAGAGACTTATTTCTGGAGAGATTAATTTTTTAAATTATAAGCTCGAACTGTTTGGGTATAGACCTGGAAAGTATGATAGAACTTTGCAAGCTATCTCTGCAGTAGATTGCAACGCCTCCCCCTTTGGCAGTTCTATCTTGACGGAAAATGTTGTAGATGGGGATGGAAATTTCAGATTTTTTGTTGGCCTTCCAAAGCCAGGATTCGGACACGGCAAGAACATCATGGTTGGCGGAGTGTGCTAAAGCAGTGAGTAAAACAAACTTAGGGAGGAGGATTCTAATGTTAACATGCATGAAACCAAGGCTTTTACGGTTACAGAAGTCAACAATTGAGAGCGCCTGGGGACACACAGGGCCTGGGTTAACCTCTACATCACCCGAGGAACAGAGTAGGATGAGGGTACGGCTAACGGCTATCAGAACTGGTCGTCTAGTGCATTGTGAACAGAGAATAAAAGGAGCAGATTTCTGGGCGTGGTAGGATAGATTCATGGCATAATGTACAGACAGGGTTTAGTAGGGTGCGAGTACAGTGGAGGTAAACCTAGGCATTGAGTGACGCTAAGAGAGGAGGCACCAGTTATGCTAGCTGAGGTCACCGCATGTGTGGGAGGTGGGACAAAAGAGTTCTCTGAGGCATGTTGAGTGGGACTAGGGGCTCCGCAGTAAAATAAAACAATGATAACTACCCTAAACAGTATACAAGGCATATTCACATCAGAGAGACATAAAGCGAGGCAAAAAGCAATCACAGGTGTTGATTGGGAGAGCTAGCTAAGACAACAACAGGTCAGACAACAGTTAATCAGCTAAGACAACAACAACAGGTAAAATGGCGATGAATGGGCAGAGTGGGTCAGTTAACTACACACAGGGCCTGAGTTCGAGGCTGGGGCCGACAGATAAACAAAATAAACAAAATGGAGACCTGTGTTTATGAACAGTCCAGCAGGCATCAGCTATGTAGCCAAGTGATCATAGGGTCCAGTGAACAGCAATATGAACCAGGGAAGCCGATAGGTCGTCATTACTACGCTAGCCGAGAGATGTGCCTGGCTCGAGGCAAACTGGTGCTAGCTTCGGGATAAGGGAAATAGCCACTATAGCCAATCTGGAGCAAAGGTCCAGAGTTTACGGCAGGAATCCGGTGATGTAGTGACTTCTAGTCGTCTTAGTGAAGTCTGGGAGGCATCAGCTGTGTAGCCGAGTGATCATAGGGTCCACTGAGCAGGCCGGGAGATGGGCCTGGCTCAAGGCTAGCTTCGAGGCTGGGCCACTCGGTAGCAGCTAGCTAGCTAAGATTATCTGGTGTAATGGTCCAGAGCTTACGGCACGAATACGGTGATGTAGTGGAGAAAAACAGTCCGATATGCTCAGGGTTGATATCGCGCTGTGCAGACTGGCAGGTATTATCCAGGCTAAAATGGCTGGTGCCTGAGCTGAAAAGGTAAAGGCCGCTAGCAGTGGCTAAGTGGCTAACAATGACTAAACAGCTGGTAGCTAATTAGCTCCTGATGGCTAGCTACTGATGGAGGTTCTAGCTATAAGGTCTAAAAAAATAGCAGATCCGTATCACATTGGGTGAGGCGGGTTGCCGGAAGGTATATTTAATTTAAAAATGGAAAAAGAGATTGAAATATAGTGCAATATATACAAAAAAAAACCATTTACAACAAACACGTCTTACTGCTACGCCATCTTGGATTACAAGATGACTCTCAGTTAAAAACCATTGAATTTAGCCAACTCTGAAATTATTTTGTATTTCTGTGCCCACCAAAACTGTTTTCCCAGCGTAACATAAGGAACCACTAAATTATACGTAGTTCGAGTGCATTTCAGAATACAAAAAACTGTCCGACAGCAAGATCCAGTATTTAAGTTGAAGTTCATCATATGACAAGCGTAACGTTATGACTATAACTACTGTTCCCTGAAGGAGGGAAACTAGGTACAACATACTATTAAATCCACGCCTCGCTGGAAGCCCCGTCTTCTACAGGTGATGAGCGTGAGGCTCGGATTTATTCCTTAAATTAAAAACCGCTCTTCACCGACCCAGGAAGGAGTGGGGCCAAACAGGTGTTGTACCTCGTTTCCCTCCTTCAAGGAACACTAATTATAGTGTTAGGTTGTAATTTTTCAGAGTAAATAACTCACGGACACTAGAGAACCTTAACCAAGTTTAATTCTTCCCAAAGGGTCGTTACAGCTGTAATTCAAAAAAATCGTAGCTTTTTTGACAACACTCAAATGGATACTGTCATTAACCTCTATGGGCTAGGTTGGACGCTTGCGTCCCACCTACTCAACAGCCAGTGTAATCCCGTGGCGCGATATTCAAATACCTTAGAAATGCTATTACTTCAATTTCTCAAACATATGACTATTTTACAGCTATTTAAAGACAAGACTCTCGTTAATCTAACCACACTGTCCGATTTCAAAAAGGCTTTACAACGAAAGCAAAACATTAGATTATGTCAGGAGAGTGCCCAGCCAGAAATAATCAGACACCCATTTTTCAAGCTAGCATATAATGTCACAAAAACCCAAACCACAGCTAAATGCAGCACTAACCTTTTATGATCTTCATCAGATGACACACCTAGGACATTATGTTATACAATACATGCATGTCTGTTCAATCAAGTTCATATTTATATCAAAAAGCAGCTTTTTACATTAGCATGTGACGTTCAGAAAAAGCATACCCCCCGCAAACTTCCGGGGAATTTACTAACAATTTGCTAAATTACTCACGATAAACGTTCACAAAAAGCATAACAATTATTTTAAGAATTATAGATACATTACTCCTCTATGCACTCGATATGTCCGATTTTAAAATAGCTTTTCGGATGAAGCACATTTTGCAATATTCTAAGTACATAGCCCAGCCATCACGGGCTAGCTATTTAGACACCCGGCAAGTTTAGCCTTCACCAAAACCACATTTCCTATAAGAAAAATGGTCTTACCTTTCCTGTTCTTCGTCAGAATGCACTCCCAGGACTTCTACTTCAATAATAAATGTAGGTTTAGTCCCAAATAATCCATCGTTATATCCAAACAGCGGCGTTTTGTTCGTGCGTTCTAGACACTATCAGAATGCTAAATCACGGTCGTGCGCATGGCGCAGAACGTGACAAAAAAATTCTAAATATTCCATTACCGTACTTTGAAGCATGTCAACCGCTGTTTAAAATCAATTTTTATGCAATTTATCTCGTAGAAAAGCGATAATATTCCGACCGGGAATCTGCAATTAGCTAAACAGCCGAAGGAAAATACTCGACGGGGTCGAATCGCGCACGCGCCTAATTCTATTGTCCTCTGATGCGACACTTGGAAAAGGGGATTCTGTGTTTCAGCCTGAGGCTGCCTCGTCATCGTTCAGGTTTTTCCCGGGTTCTGAGAGCCTATTGGAGCCCTAGCAATTGTCACGTTACAGCTAAGATCCTGACTCTTCAATAAACAGAAGCACCTTGTCAGACAGGGTACTTCCTGCATGAACCCTTCTCAGGTTTATGCCTGCCATAGGAGTTCTGTTATACTCAGACACCATTCAAACAGTTTTAGAAACTTTAGGGTGTTTTCTATCCAAACCTGAACAATAATATGCATATTCTAGCTTCTGAGTTGGTGTAGGAGGCAGTTAAAATGGGCACATATTTTTTCCAAAATTCTCAATGCTGCCCCCTAGCCCGTAGAGGTTAAGTGTTCCCTTTATTTTTTTGAGCAGTGTATATGCATTCACTACTGTAAGTCGCTCTGGATAAGAGCGTCTGCTAAATGACTAAAATGTAAATGTAAATAACGTTGATGGCCGCTTCTATCCTTAAGACACACGGGCAAGTGTCTACAGGCCAGACGTAGGATCTATCCCTGGAGTGAAAACTTACCGAGTCTTGACGCTGGGGAATTGGACACAGACAGCGGGTGGGGTTCAGTGACAACCCTATAGACGGGCCTGTTATCCGTAAGAAAGGAACATAAAAAAAAAATGTTATGTATTAATTATTCAAAGGTCTGTACTAAATATTACAAATTAAATGAATGTTTTTAAAGCAACCCCTTAACGAACGGGAATCTGTCATTTCTTCAAACGTTGTTTATACATAAAAAAACATGAATGCATGTTAAAATATTGTACAGTAAAACATTTTAAATGATTATTGCATGTTTAAAAAGGTCTGTAGTAAATATTATGAATTAAATAATGTTTTTAAAGCTGTATCTCACCTTTAACGTAGGGACTATGAATTTTCGAGCCATCCCCCGGCAGGGCCCTGAGAAAAAAGGATTCCGGAACGACATGTGCGTGCGCTGGGGGTGTGTGCGTGTGAGGGAGGGTAATTGTGTGTGTGTGTGTTTCAAAACAAAAAGGGGGGTGTGTCTCTGCATGGGTGGCTTTTGAAACCAGAAAAAGTGTATAAGTCTGTTTAGGATTGGGGGCGTCTCTTCAATTGGGCTAGGCACTTTCAATTTTATTATCACAAAAGCCTTTCAAATAGATATTTATCTCACACACAAGCATGTGGGGGCTAAAAAGTGAAAAAGCCCAGGCATAAGATATCTTGTCTAGACGACCTCTTAAGGGTTTAAAACATATGTTATTTTCTAATCAGCGCATATACTGAAGGTCCCCCACCCCGGGATATATATTTACAACGGACACCCCAAAGCTGTGCTATGAAGCATAAATGCAATATCGACAGACCGGAAATGTCGAGACACCCGCCTGTGGTTTTTGGGTCTCTAGACATTCGGGAGTACATTATATGACTCTTTTATGCATACAGGATATCGCCCGAAAAAACGGCACCCCCAGCTCTGTAAACTCATTGCATAATATATCTCTCGTTAGAGTACGAAAGGCTAAAGCGCAACATCAGGCCAACAGCCAGAAGAGTTATCCGCCCAGAACAGCTAAAAGATCCTCGATGAATCCGTCCTAATGGAGCTTTCTGAAGGTGAGTTAGTGAAAATGATATATTAGATATGTAGGTTAGATTTTTTTCAGGGAATTGTTTGACATACATTTTAGGCAATTATCAATATAATGTGTTACATAGTGTGCAGCTGTGATAACTTTATGTAATATATTCTCTCTCTCGCTCTCATTTTTTTTATATATATATAAAAATATAAAGACAGGACATTGACTCCTGAGTGTTGAACTTATGCCCACTCTACAGCCACCCAGCGTTGTTATATGACCCTGAGGGTCATCTACGAACATTGGAACATCTTCAAAAACAATGAGGGGTACATGTACGCTTAAATGTCCACTCAGAGCATGGTACCTCTATCATTTTCTTCCTAGGTTTATGACTTCTAGGGAGTGTTTCCAAGAGGCTGTGCTGATGCTAGTGTTAGCTAGCTACATAGTTGCCTTTGTATCATGATAAGGTGTAGTACTGAAACTATCGAGGTTACCTAGCCAGCTACACTTTCAAACAAAGTCAAGAACGCAGCCACTGCTAGCTAGCCTATTTCACCAGCCAGCAGTACTGTATCATTTTAGTCAATAAGATTTTTGCAACGTAAGCTTAACTTTCTGAACATTCGAGACGTGTAGTCCACTTGTCATTCCAATCTCCTTTGCATTAGCGTAGCCTCTTCTGTAGCTTGTCAACTATGTGTCTGTCTATCCCTGTTCTCTCCCCTCTGCACAGGCCATACAAACGCTTCACACCGCGTGGCTGCTGCCACTCTAACCTGGTGGTCCCAGCGCGCACGACCCACGTGGAGTTCCAGGTCTCCGGCAGCCTCTGGAACTGCCGTTCTGCGGCCAACAAGGCTGAGTTCATCTCAGCCTATGCTACCCTCCAGTCCCTAGACTTCCTGGCGCTGATGGAAACACGGATTACCACAGATAACACTGCTACTCCTACTGCTCTCTCCTCGTCTGCCCACGTGTTCTCGCATACCCCTAGAGCATCGAGCCAGTGGGGTGGTGACACTGGAATCCTCATCTCTCCCAAGTTGACATTCTCTCTTTCTCCCCTGATCGCCTCCTTTGAATTCCATGCTGTCACAGTTACCAGCCCTTTCAAGCTTAACATCCTTATCATTTATCACCCTCCAGGTTCCCTTGGAGAGTTCATCAATGAGCTTGACGCCTTGATAAGTTCCTTTCCTGAGGATGGCTCACCTCTCACAGTTTGACTCATTCCTCTCTGCCTCCTTCTTTCCACTCCTCTCCTCTTTTGACCTCACCCTCTCACCTTCCCCCCCTACTCACAAGGCAGGCAATACGCTTGACCACATCTTTACTAGATGCTGTTCTTCCACTAATCTCATTGCAACTCCCCTCCAAGTCTCCGACCACTACCTTGTATCCTTTTCCCTCTCGCTCTCATCCAACACGTCTCACTCTGCCCCTACTCAGATGGTATTGCGCTGTCGCAACCTTCGCTCTCTCTCTCCCGCTACTCTCTCCTCTTCCATCCTATCATCTCTTCCCTCTGCTCAAACCTTCTCCAACCTATCTCCTGATTCTGCCTCCTCAACCCTCCTCTCCTCCCTTTCTGCATCCTTTGACTCTCTATGTCCCCTATCCTCCAGGCCGGCTCGGTCCTCACCTCCTGCTCCGTGGCTCGACGACTCATTGCGAGCTCACAGAACAGGGCTCCGGGCAGCCGAGCGGAAATGGAGGAAAACTCGCCTCCCTGCGGACCTGGCATCCTTTCACTCCCTCCTCTCTACATTTTCCTCTTCTGTCTCTACCACTCTAAATTCCAAGCATCTGCCTCTAACCCTAGGAAGCTCTTTGCCACCTTCTCCTCCCTCCTGAATCCTCCTCCCCCTCCCCCCCTCCTCCCTCTCTGCGGATGACTTCGTCAACCATTTTGAAAAGAAGGTCGACGACATCCGATCTTCGTTTGCTAAGTCAAACGACACCGCTGGTCCTGCTCACACTGCCCTACCCTGTGCTTTGACCTCTTTCTCCCCTCTCTCTCCAGATGAAATCTCGCGTCTTGTGACGGCCGGCCGCCCAACAACCTCCCCGCTTGACCCTATCCCCTCCTCTCTTCTCCAGACCATTTCCGGAGACCTTCTCCCTTACTTCACCTCGCTCATCCCTGACCGCTGGCTACGTCCCTTCCGTCTTCAAGAGAACGAGAGTTGCACCCCTTCTGAAAAAACCGACACTCGATCCCTCCGATGTCAACAACTACAGACCAGTATCCCTTCTCTCTTTTCTCTCCAAAACTCTTGAACGTGCCGTCCTTGGCCAGCTCTCCTGCTATCTCTCTCAGAATGACCTTCTTGATCCTAATCAGTCAGGTTTCAAGACTGGGCATTCAACTGAGACTGCTCTTCTCTGTGTCATGGAGGCTCTCCGCATTGCTAAAGCTAACTTTCTCTCCTCTGCTCTCATCCTTCTAGACCTATCTGCTGCCTTTGATACTGTGAACCATCAGATCCTCCTCTCCACCCTCTCCGAGTTGGGCATCTCCGGCGCGGCCCACGCTTGGATTGCATCCTACCTGACAGGTCGCTCCTACCAGGTGGCGTGGCGAGAATCTGTCTCCGCACCACGTGCTCTCACCACTGGTGTCCCCCAGGGCTCTGTTCTAGGCCCTCTCCTATTCTCACTATAAACCAAGTCACTTGGCTCTGTCATATCCTCACATGGTCTCTCCTATCATTGCTACGCAGACAACACACAATTAATCTTCTCCTTTCCCCCTTCTGATAACCAGGTGGCGAATCGCGTCTCTGCATGTCTGGCAGACATATCAGTGTGGATGACGGATCACCACCTCAAGCTGAACCTCGGCAAGACGGAGCTGCTCTTTCTCCCGGGGAAGGACTGCCCGTTCCATGATCTCGCCATCACGGTTGACAACTCCATTGTGTCCTCCTCCCAGAGTGCTAAGAGCCTTGGCGTGACCCTGGACAACACCCTGTCGTTCTCCGCTAAGATCAGGGCTGTAACCCTATCCTGTAGGTTCATCCTCTACAACATTCGCAGAGTACGACCCTGCCTTACACAGGAAGCGGCGCAGGTCCTAATCCAGGCACTTGTCATCTCCCGTCTTTAAACCCCTACAACATTAAACCCCTACAACTCATCCAGAACGCCGCAGCCCGTCTGGTGTTCAACCTTCCCAAGTTCTCTCACGTAACCCCGCTCCTCCGCACACTCCACTGGCTTCCAGTTGAAGCTCGCATCTGCTACAAGACCATGGTGCTTGCATACGGAGCTGTGAGAGGAACGGCACCTCCGTACCTTCAGGCTCTGATTAGTCCCTACACCCAAACAAGGGCACTGCGTTCATCCACCTCTGGCCTGCTGGCCCCCCTACCTCTGAGGAAGCACAGCTCCCGCACAGCCCAGTCAAAACTGTTCGCTGCTCTGGCACCCCTATGGTGGAACAAGCTCCCTCACGACGCCAGGACAGCGGAGTCAATCGGAGTCAATCACCACCTTCCGGAGACACCTGAAACCCCACCTCTTTAAGGAATACCTAGGATAGGATAAAGTAATCCTTCTAACCCCCCCCCCAAAAACAAATTATTTAGATGCACTATTGTAAAGTGGTTGTTCCACTGGATATCATAAGGTGAATGCACCAATTTGTAAGTCGCTCTGGATAAGAGCGTCTGCTAAATGACTTAAATGTAAAATGTAAATATGCATTGATAGGTCTTAGATTTTATAGACAGGGTATCTGTAAAAACACTTTGTGACAACTCAGCACAGCCTCTTGGAAACACTCCCTAGAAGTCATAAACCTAGGAAGAAAATGATAGAGGTACCATGCTCTGAGTGGACATTTAAGAGTACATGTACCCCTCATTGTTTTTGAAGATGTTCCAATGTTCGTAGATGACCCTCAGGGTCATATAACAACCCTGGGTGGCTGTAGAGTGGGCATAAGTTCAACACTCAGGAGTCAATGTCCTGTCTTTATATTTTTATATATATATAAAAAAAATGAGAGAGAGAGAGAGAGAGAATATATTACATAAAGTTATCACAGCTGCACACTATGTAACACATTATATTGATAATTGCCTTAAAATTGTATATCATTGTCTTTCATAAATGTTGCAATACCGAATGTTGAAACGTTGTTAAATATTTGCTACTTTGGTATACATTGAGTGAAAGGGTATACATTGAGAGAGAGAGAGTAATATTACACACTTAAATAATAGATCATCACACACACACACACACCCCTGGCTTCATAGTTGTTCATAGTTTATTAGTTTGTCGTAGTTTCAAATTGTTGTTTCTAATCACAGTTTGAACATAGTTGTCATAGTTTCTAATCATACTTTTTAATCATACTTTCTAGTCTGAGAGGTTTGATATAATAAGCGGGTCAGATAGACCCTAAGAGGGCAGAAGCTACTGTTTACAAACTGTATGAATAAAAAAACGATGGTTCAATGGTTAAATAGCCTTCATTTTTTTTAAACATACATGTAAATGCCAAGAATAATACCTATCATTCTTATATAATATATATCTATATACAAACATCACACTTCATATTCACCTCCCCTTCAAAAAAGTTCCATGAGGATGGATTCACAGATGATCTATTAGCTGCTCGGTATTCCGCGGTTCTGGGCTGTTGGCTGGTGTTTGGAGTTAGGGATAAAGCCGTTAGTACAAAACCGTAGAATAGCATCTCTTTCATCTGCTCCTCCGAAGTTGTTCAGAGTCCCTAATGCATCATGTACCCCTGTTAGTTGGCTGTCCGCTGTAATCACAAAAATTGATTTTAAAACAGGGTGCCCACTTTTAGTTTTTTAATGTATAAATATTACTATGGATTTTATTTTTGGACTTACGTCGAAAATAGTGTGATGGTGAAGGGCTACTTAAAGGACCGGCGCAGTTTGCTTCTGAGAATCCCTGTCTAACGCTGTCGGTTCCCAAGCAATTATGCCCAGGTAGCCTCTGGGTATCATACAGACGTTAGATAATATTAACAGGTATTTATACAAAATATATTCACTAACTTATAATAATACGTGCATTTGACATATTACCTAAAAAAATCATTGTCCCCCGTTTAAGAAACCATATCACACCGGTTTTATATCCAAACAATTACATAAAGTTATCACAGCTGCACACTATGTAACACATTATATTGATAATTGCCTAAAATGTATGTCAAACAATTCCCTGAAAAAAATCTAACCTACATATCTAATATATCATTTTCACTAACTCACCTTCAGAAAGCTCCATTAGGACGGATTCATCGAGGATCTTTTAGCTGTTCTGGGCGGATAACTCTTCTGGCTGTTGGCCTGATGTTGCGCTTTAGCCTTTCGTACTCTAACGAGAGATATATTATGCAATGAGTTTACAGAGCTGGGGGTGCCGTTTTTTCGGGCGATATCCTGTATGCATAAAAGAGTCATATAATGTACTCCCGAATGTCTAGAGACCCAAAAACCACAGGCGGGTGTCTCGACATTTCCGGTCTGTCGATATTGCATTTATGCTTCATAGCACAGCTTTGGGGTGTCCGTTGTAAATATATATCCCGGGGTGGGGGACCTTCAGTATATGCGCTGATTAGAAAATAACATATGTTTTAAACCCTTAGGAGGTCGTCTAGACAAGATATCTTATGCCTGGGCTTTTTCACTTTTTAGCCCCCACATGCTTGTGTGTGAGATAAATATCTATATGAAAGGCTTTTGTGATAATAAAATTGAAAGTGCCTAGCCCAATTGAAGAGACGCCCCCAATCCTAAACAGACTTATACACTTTTTCTGGTTTCAAAAGCCACCCATGCAGAGACACACCCCCCTTTTTGTTTTGAAACACACACACACACAATTACCCTCCCTCACACGCACACACCCCCAGCGCACGCACATGTCGTTCCGGAATCCTTTTTTCTCAGGGCCCTGCCGGGGGATGGCTCGAAAATGCATAGTCCCTACGTTAAAGGTGAGATACAGCTTTAAAAACATTATTTAATTCATAATATTTACTACAGACCTTTTTAAACATGCAATAATCATTTAAAATGTTTTACTGTACAATATTTTAACATGCATTCATGTTTTTTTATGTATAAACAACGTTTGAAGAAATGACAGATTCCCGTTCGTTAAGGGGTTGCTTTAAAAACATTCATTTAATTTGTAATATTTAGTACAGACCTTTTGAATAATTAATACATAACATTTTTTTTAATGTTCCTTTCTTACGGATAACGGGCCCGTCTATAGGGTTGTCACTGAACCCCACCCGCTGTCTGTGTCCAATTCCCCAGCGTCAAGACTCGGTAAGTTTTCACTCCAGGGATAGATCCTACGTCTGGCCTGTAGACACTTGCCCGTGTGTCTTAAGGATAGAAGCGGCCATCGTCGTAATTGTTCACGATTTTGTAAAAGACTGTCCAGCTTATTCATCAGGGTTATGAATATAGGGTAATCCCTCCATTTAAAGCTAAACACAGGCATAAAAAAATTCACATCCTTGCATGCTTTGGAAAATAAATATGAACTGACAGACTTCGTCGCATTTGTACTATCAAATTGTTCACATGCTAAAATTGTCACTTTGGAGTTGGGGCTATAAGCCATTGAAGAGATCCTGATGGCTTGTAAATCATGGCGACCCCCCCACAACCTCTTCCAATGCATAGCCTGGTAAGTCTGTAGCGCTAAGGGCCTGTTCAATTTGACAGAGCACTAGGCGTATCGTAAGCCATTCTCTCATACGCAGTGCAGGAGAAAAACTCCTGGGTTTTGCATGATAAAGGGGTCTGGGTTCGCTGTCTGTGAAAATCTTCACCGTTGAATCCTCAGGTTTGAACATATAAGTCCTATGGCCATCACTAGTATCCAAAAACGCTTTAACCTGTTGGGGGTAGGGGGCAGTATTGACACGGCCGGATAAAAAAACATACCCGATTTAATCTGGTTACTACTCCTGCCCAGTAACTAGAATATGCATAGAATTATTGGCTTTGGATAGAAAACACCCTAAAGTTTCTAAAACTGTTTGAATGGTGTCTGTGAGTATAACAGAACTCATATGGCAGGCAAAAACCTGAGAGGATTCTATATGGGAAGTGGCCTGTCTGACAAGTTGTTCTTCATCTTGGCTCTTTTTATTGAAGACTGAGGATCTTTGCTCTAATGTGACACTTCCTATGGCTCTCAGAGCCCGGGAAAAAGCTGAACGATATCGAGGCAGCCTTTGGCTGAAAAAAAGTAGCGCGTTTGGATAGTGGCTGGTCACAGTACTGTGAGACTCAGGCTCGTGCCCGAGTCGACCCCATGCTTTAATTTCTTTCGTCTGTTTACCTAAACGCAGATTCCCGGTCGGAATATTATAACTTTTTTACGAGAAAAATGGCATAAAAATTGATTTTAAACAGCGGTTGACATGCATCGAAGTACGATAATGGAATATTTAGAAATCTTTTGTCACGAAATGCGCCATGCTCGTGACCCTTATTTACACTTCGGATAGTGTCTTGAACGCACGAACAAAACGCCGCTATTTGGATATAACTATGGATTATTTTGAACCAAACCAACATTTGTTATTGAAGTAGCAGTCCTGGGAGTGCATTCTGACGAAGAACACCAAAGGTAATCAAACTTTTCTAATAGTAAATCGGAGTTTGGTCAGGGCTAAACTTGGTGGGTGTCTAAATAGCTAGCCGTGATGGCTGAGCTATCTACTCAGAATATCGCAAAATGTGCTTTCACCGAAAAGCTATTTTAAAATCGGACACCGCGATTGCACAAAGGAGTTCTGTATCTATAATTCTTAAAATAATTTATGTTTTTTGTGAACGTTTATCGTGAGTAATTTGGTAAATTCACCGGAGGTTTGTGGGGGGTATGCTAGTTCTGAACGTCACATGCTAATGTAAAAAGCTGGTTTTTGATATAAATATGAACTTGATTGAACAAAACATGCATGTATTGTATAACATAATGTCCTAGGTGTGTCATCTGATGAAGATCAAAGGTTAGTGCTGCATTTAGCTGTGGTTTTGTTTTTTGTGACATTATATGCTAGCTTGAAAAATGGGTGTCTGATTATTTCTGGCTGGGTACTCTGCTGACATAATCTAATGTTTTGCTTTCGCTGTAAAGCCTTTTTGAAATCGGACAGTGTGGTTAGATAAAGGAGAGTCTTGTCTTTAAAATGCTGTGAAATAGTCATATGTTTGAAAAATTGAAGTTTTTGTATTTTTGAGGAATTTGTAATTCGCGCCACGCCTATCATTAGATATTGGAGCAGGTGTTCCGCTAGTGGAACGTCTAGATGTAAGAGGTTAAAATGGTGTAAAATAGTCATATGTTTGAGAAATTGAAGTAATAGCATTTCTAAGGTATTTGAATAACGCGCCACAGGATTCCACTGGCTGTTACCTAGGTGGGACGATTTCGTCCCGCCGGCCCTAGAGAAGTTAAAACATTCTGGGGCCTCACCCCGAAGATCCTCGATGCTTTTATCATTGGGTTCGCGACAAGAGGCGCATAGTACCCTGAGAATTGGCCTAGGAGACAATTTTCTGTTTTAATGTTCAGGGTTTTATTTTTAAAATCTTGTTTAGTGTTCTGGGGCCGCATGTGTGTCTGGGGCGTATTTATAAGACGTCTGCCTCCAACACATAACCCCCCGGACATTCCTAATTCATACACAACAACCCTAAGAGCAATAAAATAGGGGGGTGTGGGGGCCATCCTCTTTGAAATGTTCAAACACAACCCTCCCAGTTCAATGAGGTCCCTACACATCAATCATCATGACCACTTCAAAGAGATGCAATATAGATATAACACACACTCTAACACGTGACAGAACAGGATAAAACTATATGACCCTAACCACGTGACACCTTCCCGCCAGGATGTCCTGACCAGATGCCCTTATTTGGGCATGTACGCCCCAGCCGGACATAGGGTCATAAATCACGATTTTGACCGATGCCGTCTACTTTATTCTCTCTTACATTTTTCTTCACCTCAAACAGCAAGTAAACAAAGTCTAATCAAAATCAACTGCGAATGACAATAGTTCCTCAAAGTATGTTCGTAAAATGTTTCCAGCTCTCGCCCTTTCGATAACCACTCAGCATAAAAGCGAAAAATGCAATTCTCTGATCCAGTGGAAATGTCATAAAATACCGGTTTACTTCTTATCCTTTGCACAAATAGCCTACAGCTGTGTCTGTCCTGAATACTTTATACAAAGTTGCAAGTTTCAGAGGACCCAATGGACAGTTGATACAATGTTTCAAGTTTGTTGTAGACAGGCCATGTGCAGCCAAAGTGATTTCTAGGATATTAATTTTTATCAGGATATTTTCGACCTGCAGAATGCAATGTTTTTATTTGTTGGCTTTATGTAGGCTATTTTTTTACATAGTTGGCAATGGCAATAAAAGTTACTTTTAGATTTGTATAATTTTCATTTAGATAGAATGTAGATTAATCACAGACAATGATTTTGAGATACTATTAGAAATTAAATGAAACTGTTCCAGTAAAATGTGAATATGAAAATCATAACTGGCACCAGATCAGTAGAAATGGTCAGATAAATTGGCACCAAATGGAAAAGGTTGCTGACTGCTGGTGTAGCCTATCTGTAGTCTATTAGTCTATTACTGAAAACTTCAGGAGCAAAACAGCAGAATTTACGAAGTCCAGCAGTGGGGGGGGTTCTTCTGGTGAGGTTGGGGCGGCAGCGCAGCCTAGTGGTTAGAGCCCTGGACTAGTAACCGAAAGGTTGCAAGATCGAATCCCTGAGCTGACAAGGTACAAATCTGTCATTCTGCCCCTGAACAAGGCGGTCTGTTCCTAGGCCGTCACTAAAAATAAGAATTTGTTCTTAACTGACTTGCCAAATAAAATAAAAATGTAAAAAGGATATGTTGATGACTGGCTCCCTCTAGTCATTTGTGCGTCTTATTTATTTAATCAAACAGTGTGCTTAAAGCATCAGACAAGTTCAGTACATAGAGATTTTTTTAAAACACATGGGGTGATTGGTAGAAAGAACAGATGACTCTTGGTTGGCCAAGGTGTATTGTAGTTGGGGACAGCACTAGAATATGATTTTGGGGCTCCCGAGCGGCGCAGCGGGCAATGCATCTCAGTGCTTGAGACGTCACTACAGACACCCTGGTTCAAATCCAGGCTGTATCACAACCGGCAGTGATTGGGAGTCCCACAGGGCGGCGCACAATGGCCCAGCGTCGTCCGGGGTAGGCAGTCATTGTAAATAAGAATTTGTTCTTAACTAACTTGCCAAGTTAAATAAAGGTTACATTTAAAAAAAAAAAAAAAATGTGTTTCATGACAAACCATTTTTTACACATCTGTCAAGACACCAACTTTGAGAAGGGTTTAAAACAAAGGTTTCAAACCAATTCATGAATGTAATTGAATCTAGGTATGTCTTGCCTTTAATGTAAGGGCATGAAAAAAAATTGGCTGAATATTATACAATGACTTATCAACAGCTCTAATAATTTGCCTCCACAGGAAATCTACACTGGCAGTTATAGAATATACTATATAGCCTAGAAACCTCGTTAAACTATCATTATGACATCATGGAATAATTCTAGAATATACTATATATCCTAGAAACCTGGTTAAACTATCATTATGACATCATGGATGAATTCTAGAATATACTATATATCCTAGAAACCTGGTTAAACAATCATTATGACATCATGGATGAATTCTAGAATATACTATATAGCCTAGAAACCTGGTTAAACTATCATTATGAAATCATGGATGAATTCTAGAATATATTATATAGCCTAGAAACCTGGTTAAACTATCATTATGACATCATGGATGAATTCTAGAATATACTATATAGCCTAGAAACCTGGTTAAACTATCATTATGACATCTTGGATGAATTCTAGAATATACTATATAGCCTAGAAACCTGGTTAAACTATCATTATGACATCATGGATGAATTCTAGAATATACTATATATCCTAGAAACCTGGTTAAACTATCATTATGACCTCATGGATGAAGTCTAGAATATACTATATAGCCTAGAAACCTGGTTAAACAATCATTATGACATCATGGATGGCCAGTCTTTGTATTCATAGTGTAGTGAATTCAGGGGGTTGCCCTGAGCTTAACTCAAACCTGGGTCCAGCAACTGTCAAGCCAACACCTTATAACTGTTATGCCAAGATGTCTGAACTTCTTGAAGAGGTCGCTAGGTGTTGAGTTACGGTTGCCACAATAGCTTTCTCTAAGAATTTGAGAGTGGTTACACTTCTCCAGCCCCCATCCCTCAGCTGTTTACCAAACCAAGCCTCAGGGCAGCCATTTTGTTGCTGTTTAAAAAACCCACACAACCAACCAATCTGCAGTTCAAACAATAACAAATCTGTAATTCCACCACTGTTTTGGTAATAAGATGATTATGGGGTTGGAGAAATGTAACTACAGACAGACCTATGGATGCAAGGACTGACCATCGATGATATCAACATTATAGTTTTAACCATATTGAGGCTATACAGTGTTGATTTACATTGTTTCGAAACATTGGAGTAAAAAAAGCTTATTTGGGGTTCTGATGGGGTACAACAGTTGAACTAAGCTCATGAGGCATGTGTTATATTCTTCAAGAATCAATGGCTATAAATAAATAATTTTAAAGTCACAATATGGATGTAGCAATTGCAGATTTCCGCTTTAACACCAAACATCAGTTCAATAACTACAGAGTTTGTGCCTCTGTTTTTTTAAGGCAGTACTTACTAGTGTTAATCAGGGAACGGTTTCTCAAAACCATCTCACGGCTAAGTTCACTGTTGGATGCCTTAAGATGCTTTTGGGAAACCGGGCCCAGATATCCAGTTTCCTCCTCTTCTTCCTCCTCCTCCTCATCTTTCACTCCATAAACTGCATCCTCCACTCCTTTTACTGTAACATCCTCCTCCTCTTTCACTCTGAACGCGTCTTTTTCTTCTTTCACAGTAACGGCCTCACCCTCTACTTCTTGTTTTACTGTGATGTTCTCTTCTTTAGCAGGAGGAGAGTAGCTCAGTAACCGCATGGTTGTGAATGTTAGCTAGCTAGGCTAATGCTAACTTAACCAGCCCGCTAGCTGACTAATAACAACAACACCGTAAATATGAAATTAAATCGGATATTTACCTAGACGACAGAAGTGGTTTTAAAACACAGTTGCTAATATACACTAACGCGTCTAAAGAGCTTTATTGGTTCGGCTATTTTGTCTAGCGAGCTACCGAGGTGGCTGACGAACTGTTGCTGCTGTTGAAAGAAGCGTTTCGTCCACTAGATTATACGTCACACTAACATTATCGCCTTAAAATCCCAGACCACCATCTGCTGACTGGAGTGGGTAACGCAGTTGAGTAAAATGTATATTTAATTTTCAGACAAAAAGTTAAAGGGTAGGTATCAGGTACGTCGCTAGGCCTAAAATATTCATTAGCCCCCCTTAAATAAATCAATATCAGTCAATATATATTTTCTGTGATTTCTTTTTTTCGTCAACCGTTCCATCGCATCTTAAACTTCTTACCGGGGAGCACTAGGACCAGGGGAGGCTGCTGCTGCACTAGTGACTGTTAGACTTTCTTCATCAAAGATGGAGGACAGAAATACTAGGAGAGAGGGGTACCCCTACACAGAACTGATCTGGATCAAAGATGGCGGACAGAAATACTAGGAGAGAGGGATACCCCTACACAGAACTGAACTGGATCAAAGATGGAGGACAGAAATACTAGGAGAGAGGGGTACCCCTACACAGAACTGATCTGGATCAAAGATGGCGAACAGAAATACTAGGAGAGAGGGGTACCCCTACACAGAACTGAACTGGATCAAAGATGGCGGACAGAAATACTAGGAGAGAGGGGTACCCCTACACAGAACTGAACTGGATGAAAGATGGCGGACAGAAATACTAGGAGAGAGGGGTACCCCTACACAGAACTGAACTGGATCAAAGATGGCGGACAGAAACACTAGGAGAGAGGGGTACCCCTACACAGAACTGAACTGGATCAAAGATGGCGGACAGAAATACTAGGAGAGAGGGGTACCCCTACACAGAACTAAACTGGATCAAAGATGGAGGACAGAAATACTAGGAGTGAGGGATACCCCTACACAGAACTGAACTGGATCAAAGATGGAGGACAGAAATACTAGGAGAGAGGGGTACCCCTACACAGAACTGAACTGGATCAAAGATGGCGGACAGAAATACTAGGAGAGAGGGGTACCTCTTCACAGAACTGATCTAGATCTAAGATGGAGGACAGAAATACTAGGAGAGAGGGGTACCCCTACACAGAACTGAACTGGATCAAAGATGGCGGACAGAAATACTAGGATGGAAGCAAATGTAAGGGATTATAACATCATAACGAATCATGCAGAAACATGTACAGTTGACAGGAATGTTAGTTAATGTAGAGACAAACGATTATGCATTTTTTTATTGTAAAGTTCATTTACGAAAATCGCGATTTAGCCAGCTAGCTGACTAGCTAACATTAACCAACTAGCTGACTAACTAACATTAGCCAGCTAGCTGACTAGCTAACATTAACCAGCTAGCTGACTAGCTAACTTTAGCCAGCTAGCTGACTAGCTAACATTAACCAGCTAGCTGACCAGCTTTATGGGTGTTGTGACATGAGTATGAAATTGTCATTCTGGTTGTTTTAGGGACTCCTGAAACAACCAGCAAACCAGGCTGTCGTTTTGTGAAACAGTGGATGTATAGAATCTAGCTAGCTGAAGAGTTTACTGCAAATTGAATATACAATTTTGTAAGCTTGCCTTGCTGATATTTGCCATGCAGATAGATGAAATAACATAGCTAGCTATGTTCTTGCTTATTGTGCAGTGGATGATTAAAATACCTGTATGCCTATGGATGTGTAGCTAGCTATCTAGCCGATCTGTGTATGGACCCAAACGTTTGGTATACATATTAGTTCAGAACCTATGAACCTCAGCTATCATAGCCAGTTGTATCAACTACAAATCAGCCTGAATGACATTAATGGAGCCTATGAGTAGAATATAATATCATGTTGTGCCAAGGATGCAAGTCGTATATACATGTAGTTATTACCATGCATGAGATCCCCACATTGTAGCCTGTACATTTAATATATTCACTGATCATGTACTCTACCTTGGCAAATAAAGGTGCAGTTTAGGTATGAATGTCTTTGAGATTATTTTTCAGTCATATCCAATACCAGGAGTATCAAATTCCAGTCTTTGAATGACGCTGTGTCTGCATGTATGGATTACAATTATACACTTCGACAGTGTTTACCAATCTTGGTCCTGGGACATCAATGGTTACACATTGTAACTAATAGACTAGAAACAGGATTTAACTAGTTAATTCATATATATAGAAATATAATGTTAAAAAACAGAACACTACACTTCCTATGCATCATGTAAATACTCTAACACTGGTTCATCTCAACATCTAATGCCCTTCATCTGCATTGATCTGATAAACACAGGACAGGTGGAGTATTTCATCACATTACACTTCATTTCAACCAGTAGAGAATGTGAAACGCTTTATTGAAAAGCTCATTATCCAAGTGTTATAAATACAAGTTTCAATCTGTCCTTCAATGCACATCTGTTGTGCATTATAAAAACAGAGGAAGAAAGAGGAGGTGGTGAGAGAGGTGTAAAAGACAGAAAGGGAAAGAGGTAAGCACATAGGAGCAGGGAAGGCAGCACATGATTAATGAATCACAGTGCTACATAAATATTCTCTCAGTTCATCACAATTACATAATAGTGTCTCTCGTTGGCCCAAAGGTTCTTAAAAGCAGGTGAGGTGGCGATGATGGGACTGGGGGTTGGCATCCTCTCACATCAAAACATACCTGCAGACGAGAGACAGGTGGAGACAGAGAGCATGTTTAAACCTTGTGTTATTATTTTTTATTCTAACATTGTTAGTCATCAATCAGGAGGTGAAATAAAAAACTGACCTTGGATCATTAACTCTGGGACTACTGCATCTCTATCTGTATTTCAATGTAATGCATCTCTTTAATAATACTTCCTGTATAATATAAACTGACCTTGGATCATTAACTCTGGGACTACTGCATCTCTATCTGTATTTCAATGTAATGCATCTCTTTAATAATACTTCCTGTATAATATAAACTGACCTGGGATCATTAACTCTGGGACTACTGCATCTCTATCTGTATTTCAATGTAATGCATCTCTTTAATAATACTTCCTGTATAATATAAACTGACCTGGGATCATTAACTCTGGGACTACTGCATCTCTATCTGTATTTCAATGTAAAGCATCTCTTTAATAATACTTCCTGTATAATATAAACTGACCTGGGATCATTAACTCTGGGACTAACTACATCTCTATCTGTATTTCAATGTAAAGCATCTCTTTAATAATACTTCCTGTTGACCTGACCAAGTGACCTCTCACCTCTGATCATGCTGTGCCCTCTATGAACCAGTTCAGATGCAGGAGGGGTTCACCCACACAGCTGATATAACCTAGAGGATTTAGGGAGAAGAGGAGAGAGGGATGAAGTGAAGGAGAGAGACTGTTATTGAGAAAATAAGGTAGTTAAAGTGACAGTGTTCAACAGGAATCTGTGTGTGGCCTCACCTGGTGTTCACACCACACTAAGTGGCTGCAGAGTACTTTATGCTGAAAAACATGAACGGACCCACAAGGACAAACAATATAGCGTAGTTATAGAAATAATGAAGTGTCTTACTATTCTCCATGGTTGGCCCTCTTGCCTATTCTTTGAAGGTGGAAGGAGCCACAGTTATACACCTGAACCTGCTCACTGCACAACACAATCCATCAATCAGATTGATTCATGAGTGTGTAGGTGTGGGTTATAGGGTGTCTAATTGTTCTAGATTTTTTCAATATGGGTGATTTAAAATAGCCTGTTTTGTTTTTGCACAGACATCACACCCTTACCTAAACAGCACCCTCAGCTGAGAAGTAGAAATCAAAGGGAGAGAAACTGTGAATTGAATAACTGCAGTTGACATAGCTCAGTAAATGGAAGAATACTCTTATTGCAATGTGAATGGCTCTTAAAAGAGCCTTTGGTTGTGCATAGTGTAGTCTATGGTGTTGTCAGGGAACAGCACCCTCTTTGAAGAAGTAGGAGGTGAAGATCTCCTGCACACGGATTGCCTCTCTTGCTGCGTTGTTGGACCCCATCCTTGAAACATCCTGCAGAGCAGCAGACTCCTCCTCTGGCACACGGCGGCGAGCTGCAGATCCCCTCCTGGTCCTCGTGTCCATCCTCATGAAGTTACGCAGGACACAGGTAGCCTTCACACACCTGAATTCCTCCAGGAGGCAGTCCCAGATGACCCTGGTCACCCAACCTTGCAGTGCCCTACACGGTAACTGTAGGCAATCGTTATGAAGGAATCTCCAGTTACAAGGTCTCTGTAGGAATATGGAAGAAAATGTAATTATTAGACTGTTACATCACCAGGTCATTGTGGATTACTAAAGTATAATATCCCTGATAACAAATCATGATAACATTGGATTGATAGATGCATGGGCACACATATGTACATGTGTAGCATGTGACAATAACAGGATCATATCAAGGATGGCATCACAAATGAATACATAAATACCACTTGAAGCTTGATAATGAGTTGATAATTTGAATCAGCTGTGCAGTGTGAAGGCAAAAACAACAATGTTCCCCTCTTTGAGTCCCCAGGACTGAGAACCACTGCTCTTCATTGGGACCTCTTCATATGTAGACTGGCTTTCATAGAGCTCTTTATCTGAGGACAGAAAACCTCACAAGAAACAGACTTCATTATAGTCAAATTACACCACACTGAATATTATGTTACTATTATCTCCGTCCTCACTTCTAGGGACAGGAACTACACAAAAGTAGCTGCCCTATCCAGAATAGCCTCCTCTCTCACTGACAGTTGGGGCTGCTATCCTTTCACCCTCCTCCATGGCTGTCAGCTAGCTACCTACAAATGCATTTGGAGTTTGTTTTTTACAGTGATAAATACATCAAGATAGCTAGCTAATATGACGTTAGGTAGCTGGTGATATTTAATTAACTTAGCTAGCTATCTATCTATACAGTATTTGAAGTTGTCTAAATAGCTCATTTAGCAGCTCATTTGAGTTAGCCTGCACTGTAGCTACTTAGCTAATAATACATCGTTTTTTTTACATTTTCAAAATCTATTTACTTACTTACTTGAATAGGTTCTTCCAGCCATGTGGACAACTGGAAACAGGGCAGCAAAGTTTGTCACATCTGCTGACTGGACGCAGTTGAGGACAATGTATATTGCGTACTTTTTACACCACTGAAGGTTTATAATGATCCCTTTCGTCATGCAGCCATTCCTCTGGGTAACCCCGCTGTCTGAAACACTCATCCAGCCGTTCCTCTGGGTAACCCCGCTGTCTGAAACACTCATCCAGCCATTCCTCTGGGTAACCCCGCTGTCTGAAACACTCATCCAGCCGTTCCTCTGGGTAACCCCGCTGTCTGAAACACTCATCCAGCCATTCCTCTGGGTAACCCCGCTGTCTGAAACACTAATCCAGCCATTCCTCTGGGTAACCCCGCTGTCTGAAACACTCATCCAGCCATTCCTCTGGGTAACCGCGCTGTCTGAAACACTCATCCAGCCATTCCTCTGGGTAACCCCGCTGTCTGAAACACGCATCCAGCCATTCCTCTGGGTAACCCCGCTGTCTGAAACACTCATCCAGCCATTCCTCTGGGTAACCCCGCTGTCTGAAACACTCATCCAGCCATTCCTCTGGGTAACCCCGCTGTCTGAAACACTCATCCAGCCATTCCTCTGGGTAACCCCGCTGTCTGAAACACTCATCCAGCGGTTCCTCTGGGTAACCCCGCTGTCTGAAACACTCATCCAGCCGTTCCTCTGGGTAACCCCGCTGTCTGAAACACTCATCCAGCCATTACTCTGGGTAACCCCGCTGTCTGAAACACTCATCCAGCCATTACTCTGGGTAACCCCGCTGTCTGAAACACTCATCCAGCCGTTCCTCTGGGTAACCCCGCTGTCTGAAACACTCATCCAGCCGTTCCTCTGGGTAACCCCGCTGTCTGAAACACTCATCCAGCCATTCCTCTGGGTAACCCCGCTATCTGAAACACTCATCCAGCCATTCCTCTGGATAACCCCGCTGTCTGAAACACTCATCCAGACGTTCCTCTGGGTAACCCCGCTGTCTGAAACACTCATCCAGCCATTCCTCTGGGTAACCCCGCTGTCTGAAACACTCATCCAGCGGTTCCTCTGGGTAACCCCGCTGTCTGAAACACTCATCCAGCCGTTCCTCTGGGTAACCCCGCTGTCTGAAACACTCATCCAGCCATTCCTCTGGGTAACCCCGCTGTCTGAAACACTCATCCAGCCGTTCCTCTGGGTAACCCCGCTGTCTGAAACACTCATCCAGCCATTCCTCTGGGTAACCCCGCTGTCTGAAACACTAATCCAGCCATTCCTCTGGGTAACCCCGCTGTCTGAAACACTCATCCAGCCATTCCTCTGGGTAACCGCGCTGTCTGAAACACTCATCCAGCCATTCCTCTGGGTAACCCCGCTGTCTGAAACACTCATCCAGCCATTCCTCTGGGTAACCCCGCTGTCTGAAACACTCATCCAGCCATTCCTCTGGGTAACCCCGCTGTCTGAAACACTCATCCAGCCATTCCTCTGGGTAACCCCGCTGTCTGAAACACTCATCCAGCCATTCCTCTGGGTAACCCCGCTGTCTGAAACACTCATCCAGCCATTCCTCTGGGTAACCCCGCTGTCTGAAACACTCATCCAGCCATTCCTCTGGGTAACCCCGCTGTCTGAAACACTCATCCAGCCGTTCCTCTGGGTAACCCCGCTGTCTGAAACACTCATCCAGCCGTTCCTCTGGGTAACCCCGCTGTCTGAAACACTCATCCAGCCGTTCCTCTGGGTAACCCCGCTGTCTGAAACACTCATCCAGCCGTTCCTCTGGGTAACCCCGCTGTCTGAAACACTCATCCAGCCGTTCCTCTGGGTAACCCCGCTGTCTGAAACGCTCATCCAGCCATTCCTCTGGGTAACCCCGCTGTCTGAAACACTCATCCAGCCATTCCTCTGGGTTACCCCGCTGTCTGAAACACTCATCCAGCGGTTCCTCTGGGTAACCCCGCTGTCTGAAACACTCATCCAGCCGTTCCTCTGGGTAACCCCGCTGTCTGAAACACTCATCCAGCCATTACTCTGGGTAACCCCGCTGTCTGAAACACTCATCCAGCCATTACTCTGGGTAACCCCGCTGTCTGAAACACTCATCCAGCCGTTCCTCTGGGTAACCCCGCTGTCTGAAACACTCATCCAGCCGTTCCTCTGGGTAACCCCGCTGTCTGAAACACTCATCCAGCCATTCCTCTGGGTAACCCCGCTATCTGAAACACTCATCCAGCCATTCCTCTGGATAACCCCGCTGTCTGAAACACTCATCCAGACGTTCCTCTGGGTAACCCCGCTGTCTGAAACACTCATCCAGCCATTCCTCTGGGTAACCCCGCTGTCTGAAACACTCATCCAGCGGTTCCTCTGGGTAACCCCGCTGTCTGAAACACTCATCCAGCCGTTCCTCTGGGTAACCCCGCTGTCTGAAACACTCATCCAGCCATTCCTCTGGGTAACCCCGCTGTCTGAAACACTCATCCAGCCGTTCCTCTGGGTAACCCCGCTGTCTGAAACACTCATCCAGCCATTCCTCTGGGTAACCCCGCCCCGCTGTCTGAAACACTCATCCAGCCATTCCTCTGGTAACCCCGCTGTCTGAAACACTCATCCAGCCATTCCTCTGGGTAACCCCGCTGTCTGAAACACTCATCCAGCCATTCCTCTGGGTAACCCCCGCTGTCTGAAACACTCATCCAGCCATTCCTCTGGGTAACCCCGCTGTCTGAAACACTCATCCAGCCATTCCTCTGGGTAACCCCGCTGTCTGAAACACTCATCCAGCCATTCCTCTGGGTAACCCCGCTGTCTGAAACACTCATCCAGCCATTCCTCTGGGTAACCCCGCTGTCTGAAACACTCATCCAGCCATTCCTCTGGGTAACCCCGCTGTCTGAAACACTCATCCAGCCATTCCTCTGGGTAACCCCGCTGTCTGAAACACTCATCCAGCCGTTCCTCTGGGTAACCCCGCTGTCTGAAACACTCATCCAGCCATTCCTCTGGGTAACCCCGCTGTCTGAAACACTCATCAGCCATTCCTCTGGGTAACCCCGCTGTCTGAAACACTCATCCAGCCGTTCCTCTGGGTAACCCCGCTGTCTGAAACACTCATCCAGCCGTTCCTCTGGGTAACCCCGCTGTCTGAAACACTCATCCAGCCAGTTCCTCTGGGTACCCCGCTGTCTGAAACACTCATCCAGCCGTTCCTCTGGGTAACCCCGCTGTCTGAAACACTCATCCATCCAGTTCCTCTGGTAACCCCGCTGTCTGAAACACTCATCCAGCCATTCCTCTGGGTAACCCCGCTGTCTGAAACACTCATCCAGCCATTACTCTGGGTAACCCCGCTGTCTGAAACACTCATCCAGCCGTTCCTCTGGGTAACCCCCGCTGTCTGAAACACTCATCAGCCGTTCCTCTGGGTAACCCCGCTGTCTGAAAACACTCATCCAGCCCATTCCTCTGGGTAACCCCGCTGTCTGAAACACTCATCCAGCCATTACTCTGGGTAACCCCCGCTGTCTGAAACACTCATCCAGCCAGTTCCTCTGGGTAACCCCGCTGTCTGAAACACTCATCCAGCCATTCCTCTGGGTAACCCCGCTGTCTGAAACACTCATCCAGCCATTCCTCTGGGTAACCCCGCCTCTGCACTCATCCAGCCGTTCCTCTGGGTAAACCCCGCTGTCTGAAACACTCATCCAGCCAGTTCCTCTGGGTAACACCGCTGTCTGAAACACTCATCCAGCCATTCCTCTGGGTAACCCCGCTGTCTGAAACACTCATCCAGCCATTCCTCTGGGTAACCCCGCTGTCTGAAACACTCATCCAGCCATTCCTCTGGGTAACCCCGCTGTCTGAAACACTCATCCAGCCATTCCTCTGGGTAACCCCGCTCTCTGAAACACTCATCCAGCCGTTCCTCTGGGTAATCCCGCTGTCTGAAACACTCATCCAGCCATTCCTCTGGGTAACCCCGCTATCTGAAACACTCATCCAGCCATTCCTCTGGGTAACCCCGCTGTCTGAAACACTCATCCAGCCATTCCTCTGGGTAACCCCGCTGTCTGAAACACTCATCCAGCCATTCCTCTGGGTAACCCCGCTGTCTGAAACACTCATCCAGCCATTCCTCTGGGTAACCCCGCTGTCTGAAACACTCATCCAGCCATTCCTCTGGGTAACCCCGCTGTCTGAAACACTCATCCAGCCATTCCTCTGGGTAACCCCGCTGTCTGAAACACTCATCCAGCCATTCCTCTGGGTAACCCCGCTGTCTGAAACACTCATCCAGCCATTCCTCTGGGTAACCCCGCTGTCTGAAACACTCATCCAGCCATTCCTCTGGGTAACCCCGCTGTCTGAAACACTCATCCAGCCATTCCTCTGGGTAACCCCGCTGTCTGAAACACTCATCCAGCCATTCCTCTGGGTAACCCCGCTGTCTGAAACACTCATCCAGCCATTCCTCTGGGTAACCCCGCTGTCTGAAACACTCATCCAGCCATTCCTCTGGGTAACCCCGCTGTCTGAAACACTCATCCAGCCATTCCTCTGGTAACCCCGCTGTCTGAAACACTCATCCAGCCATTCCTCTGGGTAACCCCGCTGTCTGAAACACTCATCCAGCCATTCCTCTGGGTAACCCCGCTGTCTGAAACACTCATCCAGCCATTCCTCTGGGTAACCCCCGCTGTCTGAAACCTCAGACCATTCCTCTGGGTAACCCCGTGTCGAAATCACGCCATTACTCTGGGTAACCCCGCTGTCTGAAACACTCATCCAGCCATTCCTCTGGGTAACCCCGCTGTCTGAAACACTCATCCAGTCATTCCTCTGGGTAACCCCGCTGTCTGAAACACTCAGACAGCCATTCCTCTGGGTAACCCCGCTGTCTGAAACACTCATCCAGCCATTCCTCTGGGTAACCCCGCTGTCTGAAACACTCATCCAGCCATTCCTCTGGGTAACCCCGCTGTCTGAAACACTCATCCAGCCGTTCCTCTGGGTAACCCCGCTGTCTGAAACACTCATCCAGCCATTCCTCTGTGTAACCCCGCTGTCCTGAAACACTCATCCAGCCATTCCTCTGGGTAACCCCGCTGTCTGAAACACTCATCCAGCCATTCCTCTGGGTAACCCCGCTGTCTGAAACACTCATCTAGCCATTCCTCTGGGTAACCCCGCTGTCTGAAACACTCATCCAGCCATTCCTCTGGGTAACCCCGCTGTCTGAAACCCTACATCCATCCTCTGGGTAACCCCGCTGTCTGAAACACTCATCCAGCCATTCCTCTGGGTAACCCCGCTGTCTGAAATACTCATCCAGCCATTCCTCTGGGTAACCCCGCTGTCTGAAACACTCATCCAGCCATTCCTCTGGGTAACCCCGCTGTCTGAAACACTCATCCAGCCGTTCCTCTGGGTAACCCCGCTGTCTGAAACACTCATCCAGCCGTTCCTCTGGGTAACCCCGCTGTCTGAAACACTCATCCAGCCATTCCTCTGGGTAACCCCACTGTCTGAAACACTCATCCAGCCATTCCTCTGGGTAACCCCGCTGTCTGAAACACTCATCCAGCCATTCCTCTGTGTAACCCCGCTGTCTGAAACACTCATCCAGCCATTCCTCTGGGTAACCCCGCTGTCTGAAACACTCATCCAGCCGTTCCTCTGGGTAACCCCGCTGTCTGAAACACTCATCCAGCCGTTCCTCTGGGTAACCCCGCTGTCTGAAACACTCATCCAGCCGTTCCTCTGGGTAACCACGCTGTCTGAAACACTCATCCAGCCATTCCTCTGGGTATCCCCGCTGTCTGAAACACTCATCCAGCCATTCCTCTGCGTAACCCCGCTGTCATAAACACTCATCCAGCCATTCCTCTGGGTAACCCCGCTGTCTGAAACACTCATCCAGCCATTCCTCTGGGTAACCCCGCTGTCTGAAACACTCATCCAGCCATTCCTCTGGGTAACCCCGCTGTCTGAAACACTCATCCAGCCATTCCTCTGGGTATCCCCGCTGTCTGAAACACTCATCCAGCCATTCCTCTGGGTAACCCCGCTGTCTGAAACACTCATCCAGCCATTCCTCTGGGTAACCCCGCTGTCTGAAACACTCATCCAGCCATTCCTCTGGGTAACCCCGCTGTCTGAAACACTCATCCAGACATTCCTCTGGGTACCCCCGCTGTCTGAAACACTCATCAAGCCATTCCTCTGGGTAACCCCGCTGTCTGAACCACTCATCCAGCCATTCCTCTGGGTAACCCCGCTGTCTGAAACACTCATCCAGCCATTCCTCTGGGTAACCCCGCTGTCTGAAACACTCATCCAGCCGTTCCTCTGGGTAACCCCGCTGTCTGAACCACTCTTCCAGCCATTCCTCTGTGTAACCCCGCTGTCTGAACCACTCATCCAGCCGTTCCTCTGGGTATCCCCGCTGTCTGAAACACTCATCCAGCCATTCCTCTGTGTAACCCCGCTGTCTGAAACACTCATCCAGCCATTCCTCTGGGTAACCCCGCTGTCTGAAACACTCATCCAGCCATTCCTCTGGGTAACCCCGCTGTCTGAAACACTCATCCAGCCATTCCTCTGGGTAACCCCACTGTCTGAAACACTCATCCAGCCATTCCTCTGGGTTACCCCGCTGTCTGAAACACTCATCCAGCCATTCCTCTGTGTAACCCCGCTGTCTGAAACACTCATCCAGCCATTCCTCTGTGTAACCCCGCTGTCTGAAACACTCATCCAGCCATTCCTCTGGGTAACCCCGCTGTCTGAAACACTCATCCAGCCGTTCCACTGGGTAACCCCGCTGTCTGAAACACTCATCCAGCCGTTCCTCTGGGTAACCCCGCTGTCTGAAACACTCATCCAGCCGTTCCTCTGGGTAACCACGCTGTCTGAAACACTCATCCAGCCATTCCTCTGGGTATCCCCGCTGTCTGAAACACTCATCCAGCCATTCCTCTGCGTAACCCCGCTGTCTGAAACACTCATCCAGCCATTCCTCTGGATAACCCCGCTGTCTGAAACACTCATCCAGCCATTCCTCTGGGTAACCCCGCTGTCTGAAACACTCATCCAGCCATTCCTCTGGGTATCCCCGCTGTCTGAAAGACTCATCCAGCCATTCCTCTGGGTAACCCCGCTGTCTGAAACACTCATCCAGCCATTCCTCTGGGTAACCCCGCTGTCTGAAACACCCATCCAGCCATTCCTCTGGGTAACCCCGCTGTCTGAAACACTCATCCAGACATTCCTCTGGGTACCCCCGCTGTCTGAAACACTCATCAAGCCATTCCTCTGGGTAACCCCGCTGTCTGAACCACTCATCCAGCCATTCCTCTGGGTAACCCCGCTGTCTGAAACACTCATCCAGCCATTCCTCTGGGTAACCCCGCTGTCTGAAACACTCATCCAGCCGTTCCTCTGGGTAACCCCGCTGTCTGAACCACTCTTCCAGCCATTCCTCTGTGTAACCCCGCTGTCTGAACCACTCATCCAGCCGTTCCTCTGGGTATCCCCGCTGTCTGAAACACTCATCCAGCCATTCCTCTGTGTAACCCCGCTGTCTGAAACACTCATCCAGCCATTCCTCTGGGTAACCCCGCTGTCTGAAACACTCATCCAGCCATTCCTCTGGGTAACCCCGCTGTCTGAAACACTCATCCAGCCATTCCTCTGGGTAACCCCGCTGTCTGAAACACTCATCCAGCCATTCCTCTGGGTAACCCCGCTGTCTGAAAACACTCATCCAGCCATTCCTCTGGGTAACCCCGCTGTCTGAAACACTCATCCAGCCATTCCTCTGGGTAACCCCGCTGTCTGAAACACTCAGACAGCCATTCCTCTGGGTAACCCCGGTGTCTGAAACACTCATCCAGCCATTCCTCTGGGTAACCCCGCTGTCTGAAACACTCATCCAGCCATTCCACTGGGTAACCCCGCTGTCTGAAACACTCATCCAGCCATTCCTCTGGGTAACACCGCTGTCTGAAACACTCATCCAGCCATTCCTCTGGGTAACCCCGCTGTCTGAAACACTCATCCAGCCATTCCTCTGGGTAACCCCGCTGTCTGAAACACTCATCCAGCCATTCCTCTGGGTACCCCGCTGTCTGAAACACTCATCCAGCCATCCTCTGGGTAACCCCGCTGTCTGAACACTCATCCAGCCATTCCTCTGGGTATCCCCGCTGTCTGAAACACTCATCCAGCCATTCCTCTGGGTAACCCGCTGTCTGAAACACTCATCCAGCCATTCCTCTGGGTAACCCCTGCTGTCTGAAACACTCATCCAGCCATTCCTCTGGGTAACCCCGCTGTCTGAAACACTCATCCAGCCATTCCTCTGGGTAACCCCGCTGTCTGAAACACTCATCCAGCCATTCCTCTGGGTAACCCCGCTGTCTGAAACACTCATCCAGCCATTCCTCTGGGTAACCCTGCTGTCTGAAACACTCATCCAGCCATTCCTCTGGGTAACCCCGCTGTCTGAAACACTCATCCAGCCATTCCTCTGGGTAACCCCGCTGTCTGAAACACTCATCCAGCCATTCCTCTGGGTAACCCTGCTGTCTGAAACACTCATCCAGCCATTCCTCTGGGTAACCCCGCTGTCTGAAACACTCATCCAGCCATTCCTCTGGGTATCCCCGCTGTCTGAAACACTCATCCAGCCATTCCTCTGGGTAACCCCGCTGTCTGAAACACTCATCCAGACAGTCGGCTTGTTTGTCATAGTCACTCTGTGTACTATAAATCCTGTGTATGCGACTTTATTGGCTGATGGGGAGGATCTTTTTTAGGGGTGTAGGGTGGAAGCTGTCTCCGCGTAACAGGGAAGTCCTGTCCATCGGCTTCGTGTATAGGTCTGTGCTAAAACCACCCCCCTCCCTCTTAGTCAAAATGTCCAGATAACTTGTTTTATGCACATGAAAGGTGAGGGTGAATTTCAGATGTTCACTGCTTGTATTGATGAAGGAGTGGAATCAATGAAGTTCCTCTGCTGTCCCTGTTGAGGGACTGGTTAGGAAGAACACTTCTACAGCCAGAGAGGTGAGAGGTCACACATGGTTTAGATGGTAAATATGTATGTCCCCTTAGTGGTTCATCACATCAGCAAAAGGGAATATGTTCCATCATCTATGTTTATTTACATTAGTGCAAATTGTCAACTGATATTAGGGTAATTTCTCACCCCTTTTGGCTGTATGAAAGTTAATTTCCCCTCAGACACACACATTTGTTCTTTGATATTATGAAGGTCATTTGTGTCAAATGTACCTTTCCCCTCATTCACCCCATCTCTTTACATTGCGTATGCATATTTGGTGGTCTGACTGTGTCCAGACTATGTCAAAGGCCCATCCTGGTAGATCTGAACCTAATGCAGTTTGGTGTGATCAGATGACAGAAGTCACATTTAGGTGCCAGGTGTAACTGAGGCCATAGATGCTCCATATCCATTACTTTGAGTGTTTTATATAATATGACTAAATGTGTTTCTGTGTTGCAGGGACAGTCAAGAAATGGAACAGCAAGGTCACAGAACATGACATAAGCAGAGCTGTGGGAGACCACCTCAAGCCCCTGGTAGAGCCGGGGGTGGTGTTTACCACTCCACCACGCCTTCAGCAGGCTGGAAAAGTGGGATTGATACTGTTTTTCATACTAAGAGGGACCAAGAGTCTGTTGATTGGTCAGTCATTGGGTTCATTTGTTTTATTATATGTTCAAATAAAATCAAGCTTTATTCATACAGCACATTTCAGACATGGATGCAAAAAAATGGCTTCCCAGGAAAAATATTTTAAAAACATTGAAAATTGAAAAACACAGAAATATTTAGTACACAACAAACATAAGAGGATAAAAAACAGAAGACTAAACTGAAAGACTAACGAGGTGACACAAATCAGTGCGTCCTACGTGCTAACGAGCTAGACGCGCTAACGAGCTAGACGCGCTAACGAGCTAGACGTGCTAACGAAGCTAGACGTGCTAACGAAGCTAGACGTGCTAACGAAGCTAGACGTGCTAATGAAGCTAGACGTGCTAAAGTCCAACCTCAAAACATAAATGTAAAAACCAAAGCCTGTAACACCTTCCCCCTTATGACAAATATATCCTATATTTTTGTTGGAAAAGTTTGCTCACCACCAACAGAAAACAACTTCCATTTCTCATTATAATCAACTACAATGATTCACCTTCACCAATATAAACATGGTTTCTACTGGCTGTCAACAATTAAAAACAAGAAAAAACACGTATTTCTAAATAATAATATACAATAGGATTATTTGTTTCTCCTTTTTCTTTCTATAGAATCCTAAAACTCACTAGCTTCTAGAACTCTCATCTTCCTAAAACTCACTAGCTTCTAGAACTCTCATCTTCCTAAAACTCACTAGCTTCTAGAACTCTCGTCTTCCTAAAACTCACTAGCTTCTAGAACTCTCATCTTCCTAAAACTCACTAGCTTCTAGAACTCTCGTCTTCCTAAAACTCACTAGCTTCTAGAACTCTCGTCTTCCTAAAACTCACTAGCTTCTAGAACTCTCATCTTCCTAAAACTCACTAGCTTCTAGAACTCTCATCTTCCTAAAACTCACTAGCTTCTATCCACTTGGAACGAGTCCAAACAAAACTCAACTCCAATATGGGAAAACGTGCAGTCAAAATAAATGTTGATCAAATGTACACCCCTTTGTTAATATTATTGGCAATAATTCACTAAAAGGTCAGGCATGGAATAATAATAACTCAATCTTTTGTCAGGCTGAATGTTTGAAATATGAGGTGATTTGAGACATGCTTCTTCAGTAGTGGAATAAAGACAATTAGCACTTGAATCTTGTTAATAAATACTGGAGTGATGTAAGATTGTTAATAAAATTTCAAAAACGAGAACGAACCCAGATATTCTAAAAGCAGGGCAGCAATGTCAATATAATTGTACCCACAAATGGTCAGTTGATTGCATAAATAATTATGATTACTAAACATTACATGAATTGTAAATATGAAATATGAAAAGCAAATGTACACCCCTTTGTTAATATGTATTGGCAATAATTAACTTAATGGTGATGCATGGAATAATAAAACATGTATCTTTTGTCAGGCTGAATGTTTGAAATATGAGGTGATTTGAGACATGCTTCTTCAGTAGTGGAATAAAGACAATTAGCACTTGAATCTTGTCAATAAATACTGGAGTGATGTAAGATTGTTAATAAAAATTTCAAAAACGACATCTTCTCAACTTTCACTTTCAACAAAAACCGAACATATATTGGAAGTTGGGCATAGTCTTCTTTTCAACATATTTTCAATGACGATTTTGCTAGGTGGGATGTCAAAACACATAAATGTAGGGGTCGCTAAACAAAGGAACACTTATTTGTCATCACTCATCGATATCATGTTGAAATCAATTGTGCAAGAGGAGGGAGATGAGGTTGCACATCCTGTTAAAACTAACAGCTCAAAAACCACACGGAATCTGGGAATAATGTGTACATCACTGGTTAGAGGAACCTTTGTAGAAAACAGCTAGCTACATTTTGAAGTGGTGCATTGTGATTCCAGTGGGTCACCAACACAACTCCTTTTTTGTTAGTCACTTTTAGTTAAATCTCATAAATAGTAACTCTTCCATTTCAGAGCCTGGATTTTCCCCCTGAGGCTAATATCCATACCATGCTGAAATCAATAGAACAGGGGACAAACGTTTAGGGTTCTACATTGTGACATCATTAAAATACTCCTACTACAATGTTAAAACATTCTACATTTTGACATCATTAATATACTCCTTCTACAATGTTAAACATTCTACATTGTGACATTAATTCATTGATTGAGGTATTTTATCAGATTATCTCTGGTCACACTGATCACAGCTGAGGTTTCTCCTGTATGTGTTATATGGTGTGTAGTCCGCTTGCTAGACGTAGTAAAACTCTTCCCACATTGAGCACAGCTATAAGATTTATCTCCTGTGTGTGTTTTCTCTGGTGCGATATCAGGCTGGTTGACTGAGTAAAACTCTTCCCACATTGATTACAGCTAAAAGGCTTCTCTCCTGTGTGTGTTCTCTGGTGTTTAGTCAGACAGCTAGACTCAGTAAAGCTCTTCCCACATTGAGCACAGCTATAAGGTTTCTCTCCTGTGTGTGTTCTCCGGTGTTTAGTCAGACAGCTAGACTCAGTAAAGCTCTTCCCACATTGAGCACAGCTATAATATTTTTCTCCTGTGTGTGTTCTACGGTGTGATTTCAGGCTGGCTGAACGAGTAAAACTCTTCCCACATTGAGCACAGCGATAAGGTTTCTCTCCTGTGTGTGTTCTATGGTGTGATCGCAGGCTGCCTGACTGAGAAAAACTCTTCCCACATTGATTACAGCTAAAAGGCTTATCTCCTGTGTGTGTTCTCTGGTGTTTAGTCAGACAGCTAGACTCAGTAAAGCTCTTCCCACATTGTGCACAGCTATAAGGTTTCTCTCCTGTGTGTGTTCTCCGGTGTTTAGTCAGACTGTTAGACGTAACAAAACTCTTCCCACATTCATCACAGCTATAAGATTTCTCTCCTGTGTGTGTTCTCCGGTGTTTAGTCAGACTGCTAGATGTAACATAACTCTTCCCACATTCATCACAGCTATAAGATTTCTCTCCTGTGTGTGTTCTCTGGTGTGATATCAGGCCAGTTGACCTAGTAAAACTCTTCCCACATTGAACACAGTTATAAGGTTTCTCTCCTGTGTGTGTTCTCTGGTGTGATATCAGGCTGGTTGATTGAGTAAAACTCTTCCCACATTGAGTACAGCTAAAAGGTTTCTCTCCTGTGTGTGTTCTCTGATGAATTTTAATGCCTGCTGATGAGGTGAATCTCTTCCCACAGTCAGAGCAGTGGTGAGTTCTCTTCCCTGTGGGTCTCTGCTGGTGTTTCTTGAGGTGTTCTAATGTGGAGAGACTCTTCTCTGCCTTGTCAGCATGAGGTTTTTTAGGCTCCCCAGAGGGTCCACGATAGTCACGTCTCTCTCCTGCGTGAACAACAAAGTCAGTTGATGGTTAAAGGCCCACAAAATGAACAAGAATAGTCATTTTGTCTTGTTTTCACATTAGTAGTAACATCGATGATTGAGTTATTCAAGTTGTTGAAACCCTAAGCAGTGTGCCAGACAACTTTTGGTCTCCAATATAGGACAATTTCTGTGTTTGCTAAAATTGTGGCACGAGGGCAATTTCATTGCAGAAATTCCTCCTGCTAGTGAGGAAACCGCTAGTTATGGATGTAGTATACCTGGTAATGAGGAAACCGATAGTTATGCATGTACTATATCTGCCTGGAGCAAAAATGGTGAGCAAAGATTTTAGTTTTTCACAATGTTTTCTGAATGTGAATGGGGGAAAACTCAGGGAAGTAACTTCCATTTCCAGGTTGCTTATAAGAGCATTTCACACTACTTTGGATTATAATTGTAACGCTCGTTTGAATGTCCTGCTTAATTTAATTTTTCTGTCATCATCGCAACTCAACTGCTTTATACTTTTAAAAAAACACTTCAACCAGTAAAATGCTCTTTGGCTAGCTTTTCCATCAGCCTGACAATGAGGGTTTGTACACTAAGTGTTTGCCAAATTGGCACACAACTTTACCTAACAATAACATAGACCTACTGTAGGACCCCTAACAACAACATAGACCTACTGTAGGACCCATAACTTCACCTAACAACAAATATACCCATGTCGTGATGTTTGCCATTTGACTGTCATTCAGAAAATGATTTCCTGGATCAGCTGATGATAGTTGAACATATGACTGTAACTAAACAGCTACAGTATTAAGTATTATGTGTAATTATTTAAGAACTGTGTTAATGACAGTATCCATTTGGGTGTTGTCTGTAAAGTTAAGATGACTGTTATTTGTTGTTTTAGGTATTATTATTATCATCATCATTACAGAAGAGGCAGACTGAGCGGCCTACTGGTCAGACTCAGAAGGAGAGCACATCATCCACCGCTTCCGATCAAATTACTCGCCAATGTCCAATCTCTAGACAACAAGGTGGACGAAATTGCTACCAGACAAATTAAACTTCTTTGCTCGCTTTGAGGACAATACAGTGCCACCGACACGGCCCGCTATCAAAGACTGTGGGCTTTCCTCTGTGGCCGACGTGAGTAAAACATTTAAACGTGTTAACCCTCACAAGGCTGACGGCCCAGACGGCATCCCTCGCCGCGTCCTCATAGCATTCGCAGATCAGCTGGATGGTGTGTTTACGGACATATTCAATCAATCCCTATCCCAGTCTGCTGTGCCCACATGCTTCAAGAGGGCCACCATTATTCCTGTTCCCAAGAAAGCTAAGGTAACTGAACTAAATTACTATCGCCCCATTTCACTCACTTCTGTCATCATGAAGTGCTTTGAGAAACTAGTCAAGAATCAAATCACCTCCACGCTACCTGATACCCTAGACCCACTTCAATTTGCTTACTGCCCCAATAGGGCCACAATGCAATCGCCATCACACAGCCCTATCTCATCTGGACAAAAGGAACACCTATTTAAGAATGCTGTTCATTGACTACAGCTCAGCAATTAACACCATAGTACCCTCCAAACTCGTCATTAAGCTCGAGACCCCGCCCTGTGCAACTGGGTCCTGGACATTATGACGGGTCACCTCCAGGCGGTAAAGGTAGGAAATAATATCTCCACCCCACTGATCCTCAACACTGGGGCCCCGCAAGGGTGCGTTCTCAGCCCTCTCCTGTACTCCCTGTTCACCCATGACTGGGTGGCCATGCACACTTCCAACTGCAGACGACACTACAGTAGTCGGCTTGATTACCAACAACAACAACGAGACGGCCTACAGGGAGGAGGTGAGGGCCCTCGGAGTCTGGTGTCAGGAAAATAACCTCTCACTCAACATCAACAAAACAAAGGAGATGATCGTGGACTTCAGGAAACAGCAGAGGGAGCACCTCCTATCCACATTGACGGGACAGTAGTGGAGAGTTTTAAGTTCCTCGGCGTACACATCACGGACAAACTGAAATGGTCCACCCACACAGACAGCGTGGTGAAATAGGTGCAACAGTGCCTCTTCAACCTCTGGAACTTGAAGAAATGTGGCTTGTCACCGAAAATACTCAAACTTTTACAGATGCACAATCGAGAGTATCCTGTCAGGCTGTATCACCGCCTGGTATGGCAACTGCACCGCCCACAACCGCAAGTCTCTCCAGAGGGTAGTGCGGTCTACTCAACGCATCAATGGGGGCAAACTACCTGCCCTCCAGGACACCTACACCACCCGATGTCACAGGAAGGCCAAAAAGATCATCAAGGATAACAACCACCCGAGCCACTGCCTGTTCACCCCGCTATCATCCAGAAGGCGAGGTCAGTACAGGTGCATCAAAGCTGGGACCGAGAGACTGAAAAACAGCTTCTATCTCAAGGACATCAGACTGTTAACAGCCATCACTAACATTGAGTGGCTGCTGCCAACATACTGACTCAACTCCAGCCACTTTAATAATGGAAAAATTGATGTAATCTATTTATCACTAGCCACTTTATATTATATAATGTTTACTTACCCTACATTACTCATCTCATATGTATATACTGTACTCTATACCATCTACTGCATCTTGCCATCTTGATGTAATGTAGCACTAGACACTTCAAACAATGCCTCTTTATATGTTTTCATACCCTACATTACTCATCTCATATGTATATACTGTACTCTATACCATCTACTGCATCTTGCCTATGCCGCTTGAACACACCTCCATCTCCATTAACTACATCACACCTGTCCAGACCCACTAGAACACACCTCCATCTCCATTAACTACATCACACCTGCCCAGACCCACTAGAACACACCTCCATCTCCATTAACTACATCACACCTGTCCACTAGAACACACCTCCATCTCCATTAACTACATCACCCCTGCCCAGACCCACTAGAACACACCTCCATCTCCATTAACTACATCACACCTGTCCAGACCCTCTAGAATACACCTCCATCTCCATTAACTACATCACACCTGTCCACTAGAACACACCTCCATAACCCATCATTTATACCTGTTAATTCATAACCCATCATTTATACCTGTTTATTCATAACCCATCATTTATACATGTTAGTTCATAACCCATAATTTATACCTGTTAATTCATAACCCATCATTTATACCTGTTAATTCATAACCCATCATTTATACCTTTTGCTTGAAAGGGGCGGTTCATATCGGCTGGCACGCTACCTTACTCAGCAGGAACTAATGGGGATCCATAATAAACCCCAGGAAGAGTAGCTGTTGCCTTGGCAGGAACTAATGGGAATCCATAATAAATACAAATACTTGTATCAATATATTTGTCTCACTTTACTCTTGGATTCGAAAATGTCCTTCTGGAAGGTTCTCCCATCTCCACAGAGGAACTCTGGAGCTCTGTCAGAGTGAACATCGGGTTCTTGTTCACCTCCCTGACCAAGGCCCTTCTCCCCCTATTTCTCAGTTTGGCTGGGTGTCCAGCTCTAGGAAGAGTCTTGGTGGTTCCAAACTTCTTCCATTTAAGAATGATGGAGGCCTCTGTGTTCTTGGGGACCTTCAATGCCGAAGACATTTTTTGGTACCCTTCCCCAGATCCCCAGATCAGCTCAAACTGAAATGGTCCACCCACACAGACAGCGTGGTGAAGAAGGTGCAGCAGTGCCTCTTCAACCTTAGGAGGCTGAAGAAATTTGGCTTGTTACCAAAAACACTCACAAACTTTTACAGATGCACAATCGAGAGCATCCTGTCGGGCTGTATCACCGCCTGGTACGGCAGCTGCTCCGCCCATAACCGGAAGGCTCTCCAGAGGGTAGTGAGGTCTGCACAACGCATCACCGGGTGCAAACTACCTGCCCTCCAGGACACCTACACCACCCGATGTCACAGGAAGGCCGAAAAGATCATCAAGGACAACAACCACCCGAGCCACTGCCTGTTCACCCCGCTATCATCCAGAAGGCGAGGTCAGTACAGGTGCATCAAAGCTGGGACCGAAAGACTGAAAAACAACTTCTATCTCAAGGCCATCAGACTGTTAAACAGCCATCACTAACATTGAGTGGCTGCTGCCAACAGACTGACTCAACTCCAGCCACTTTAATAATGGAAAAATTGATGTAATCTATTTATCACTAGCCACTTTATATTATATAATGTTACCTTACCTTACATTACTCATCTCATATGTATATACTGTACGCTATACCATCTACTGCATCTTGCCTATGCCGCTAGAACACACCTCCATCTCCATTAACTACATCACACCTGTCCACTGAAACACACCTCCATCTCCATTAACTACATCACACCTGTCCACTGAAACACACCTCCATCTCCATTAACTACATCACACCTGTCCAGACCCACTAGAAAACACCTCCATCTCCATTAACTACATCACACCTGCCCAGACCCACTAGAACACACCTCCATCTCCATTAACTACATCACACCTGCCCAGATCCACTAGAACACACCTCCATCTCCATTAACTACATCACACCTGTCCACTAGAACACACCTCCATCTCCATTAACTACATCACACCTGCCCAGACCCACTAGAACACACCTCCATCTCCATTAACTACATCACACCTGTCCACTGAAACACACCTCCATCTCCATTAACTACATCACACCTGTCCAGACCCACTAGAACACACCTCCATTAACTACATCACACCTGCCCAGACCCACTAGAACACACCTCCATCTCCATTAACTACATCACACCTGTCCAGACCCACTAGAACACACCTCCATCTCCATTAACTACATCACACCTGTCCAGACCCACTAGAACACGCCTCCATTAACTACATCACACCTGTCCAGACCCACTAGAACACACCTCCATCTCCATTAACTACATCACACCTGTCCAGACCCACTAGAACACACCTCCATCTCCATTAACTACATCACACCTGCCCAGACCCACTAGAACACACCTCCATCTCCATTAACTACATCACACCTGCCCAGACCCACTAGAACACACCTCCATCTCCATTAACTACATCACACCTGCCCAGACCCACTAGAACACACCTCCATCTCCATTAACTACATCACACCTGTCCAGACCCACTAGAACACACCTCCATCTCTATTAACTACATCACACCTGCCCAGACCCACTAGAACACACCTCCATCTCCATTAACTACATCACACCTGCCCAGACCCACTAGAACACACCTCCATCTCTATTAACTACATCACACATGCCCAGACCCACTAGAACACACCTCCATCTCCATTAACTACATCACACCTGCCCAGACCCACTAGAACACACCTCCATCTCCATTAACTACATCACACCTGCCCAGACCCACTAGAACACACCTCCATCTCCATTAACTACATCACACCTGTCCAGACCCACTAGAACACACCTCCATCTCCATTAACTACATCACACCTGCCCAGACCCACTAGAACACACCTCCATCTCCATTAACTACATCACACCTGTCCAGACCCACTAGAACACACCTCCATCTCCATTAACTACATCACACCTGCCCAGACCCACTAGAACACACCTCCATCTCCATTAACTACATCACACCTGTCCACTAGAACACACCTCCATCTCCATTAACTACATCACACCTGTCCACTAGAACACACCCCCATCTCCAGCGCCCGCATCAGCACCATTTTATTTCTCTCCGTCACTTTCAACTTTTAGATAATAAAGCATTTGACCTTTCTATTGAATTAACAACAGAGGATTGGTTGATTTTCAGGTTTTAATTAAGTATAATATTTAAGATGATTGATGAGAAAAGTATCGTCCAACTCTGGGGTATCTCACTGTATCCCCATATGCCATGTCTTGAAATATGCAGACAGACAGATTAAAAGTAATTTTACATTTATAATACTGTACTTCTGACAGCCAACTTTCTAACTCCTCCCATAACTTTATGACGTCATAACATTCCCAGAAGGATTATTGAGTCATTGTTAGTTTTACACTGAAGACATGACTCTGCCGTTGTGCTGTAGAATTAGGGGATTTTGTCTCTTGTATAATAAGGGACTATCATCTGTCCCAACATCACAGGCCACAAACTTTGATACAGTTAAAGACTTCCAAAAGTGTTTTAATGGGGTTTCTCCCTGTGCACCTGCCAATGTAAATCCATTAAACAAGACAAGTTACCAGACAGGACATATTGCTAATGCTCTTCCTATTGATAACCTGAATGACAATTATCTTGTGGGCGGTGGTGGTGATGACGTCCTCCATCGGGATTCCCCAAAAAAGAAGACACTCAGAGTTACCTCTGCTGCAGAAGATACGTTCATGAGAGTTAACTGCACCTCAGATTGCAGCCCAAATAAATGCTTCACAGAGTTCAAGTAACAGACACATCTCAACATCAACTCTTCAGAGACTGCATGAATCAAGCCTTCATGGTTGAATTGCTGCATGCAACAACACTGTTTAGAAAAGCTTTGTTATTAAAGAACAAGAAAGCCAGCACACTGTTTACAAATAATTTGCTTTTCTTTCAAAAACAAGGACATTTCTAAGTGACCCCAAACATTTGAACGGTAGTATACATCTACATGATGTATTGTTACTCCATGTAGGAGCAGTATAGACCTAGTCTGTTCATTATATACATCTACATGATGTATTGTTACACCATGTAGGAGCAGTATAGACCTAGTCTGTTCATTATATACATCTACATGATGTATTGTTACACCATGTAGCAGCAGTATAGACCTAGTCTGTTCATTATATACATCTACATGATGTATTGTTACACCATGTAGGAGCAGTATAGACCTAGTCTGTTCATTATATACATCTACATGATGTATTGTTACACCATGTAGGAGCAGTATAGACCTAGTCTGTTCATTATATACATCTACATGATGTATTGTTACACCATGTAGGAGCAGTATAGACCTAGTCTGTTCATTATATACATCTACATGATGTATTGTTACACCATGTAGGAGCAGTATAGACCTAGTCTGTTCATTATATACATCTACATGATGTATTGTTACACCATGTAGGAGCAGTATAGACCTAGTCTGTTCATTATATACATCTACATGATGTATTGTTACACCATGTAGGAGCAGTATAGACCTAGTCTGTTCATTATATATATATACATGATGTATTGTTACACCATGTAGGAGCAGTATAGACCTACAGTAGCTGGCTACTTATTTATATGTTGTTTGACTGAATGAAACTGCCTTAAATGTGCTGTAGAAAAAAACAATATTCTCACTAATCAATCAACACATTCCTGTCTTTGTATGTCTCAATATAATAGTATTATTTAATTAAATCCATGTAAAATAATCTTAGTCTGAATATAAAATGTGATCCTCAACTGCGTTTCCCTCCAGTCAGCAGACGGCGATGTGCGTCTTTCAGGCGATGCTGCAGCGTGACGTATAATCTAGTGGACGGTTCTTCATAAACAGCTCGTCAACCACCTCGGTAGCTTCCTAGCCAACATAGCCCAAAGATTCAAGCTATTTATACGCTTTCGGTCTATATTACCTACTGTGTTTTAGACACACTTCTGTCGTATCTACTTGTTAACCTATTTAATTTAATATTACGTTATTGTTTATTAGTCAGCTATAGTAGCTGGCTGGTTAAGTTAGCATTAGTCTAGTCGCTAATGATAGCTAGCTAGCTAACATCCCCGAACATGAGCTCCCTAAACTACTCCCCTCCTGTTAAAGAAGAGGAGGTCTGCTGGACGGAGAAAGAAGCTCTGGGGCTGAACATTGTCGTGAAAGAGGAGAAGGAAGAAGAGGATGTTACAGTAAAACAAGAAGTAGAGGGTGAGGCTGTTACCGTGAAAGAAGAAGAGAAAGACGTTACAGTGAAAGAAGAGGAAGACTCGTTCAGAGTGAAAGAGGAGGAGGAAGAGGAGGATGTTACAGTAAAACAAGAAGTAGAGGGTGAGGCTGTTACAGTGAAAGAAGAAGAGAAAGACGTTTCAGTTAAACAAGAGGAAGACTCGTTCAGAGTGAAAGAGGAGGAGGATGTTACTGTAAAAGAGGAAGAGGAGGATGCAGTTTTTGAAGTGAAAGAGGAGGAGGAGACAGAAGGTCAGATTAACACCAGTAAATACTATTATTTAATAACGGGGCACAATTCCTGCAGTTGTTGAACTGATGTACACAAACGTGGTTTTAAAGCAGCAATGGTTTTTGTTTTGCATACATTTTAAAATGAAAAATCAGAGTCTGGTGTAATTCTGTTACTGTGGAATTGTCCAGCTCCTAACTATACTCAACAAAAAATATAAACGCAAGACCCAGCCAAACCGAATGAGTTTTCCACACAAAAGGGCTTTATTACAGACAGAAATACGCCTCCGCACCCCCCTCCCACAGACGATCCCTCATGAAACATGGGACCAACACTTTACATATTGCGTTTATATTTTTGTTCAGTATATAAACTGAGGAACACATGTCAGCGTAGAGCCCTGAACTATAATAATAAGGCAGCAGTTTATCTGGCAGGACAGTGTGGTGGGTAGTGATCAGCAGTTTATCTGGCAGGACAGTGTGGTGTGTAGTGATCAGCAGTTTATCTGGCAGGACAGTGTGGTGTGTAGTGATCAGCAGTTTATCTGGCAGGACAGTGTGGTGTGTAGTGATCAGCAGTTTATCTGGCAGGACAGTGTGGTGTGTAGTGATCAGCAGTTTATCTGGCAGGACAGTGTGGTGTGTAGTGATCAGCAGTTTATCTGTCAGGACAGTGTGGTGTGTAGTGATCAGCAGTTTATCTGGCAGGACAGTGTGGTGTGTAGTGATCAGCAGTTTATCTGGCAGGACAGTGTGGTGTGTAGTGATCAGCAGTTTATCTGGCAGGACAGTGTGGTGTGTAGTGATCAGCAGTTTATCTGGCAGGACAGTGTGGTGTGTAGTGATCAGCAGTTTATCTGTCAGGACAGTGTGGTGTGTGTAGTGATCAGCAGTTTATCTGTCAGGACAGTGTGGTGTGTAGTGATCAGTTTATCTGTCAGGACAGTGTGGTGTGTAGTGATCAGTTTATCTGTCAGGACAGTGTGGTGTGTAGTGATCAGTTTATCTGTCAGGACAGTGTGGTGTGTAGTGATCAGTTTATCTGTCAGGACAGTGTGGTGTGTAGTGATCAGCAGTTTATCTGGCAGGACAGTGTGGTGTGTAGTGATCAGTTTATCTGTCAGGACAGTGTGGTGTATAGTGATCAGCAGTTTATCTGTCAGGACAGTGTGGTGTGTAGTGATGTGTTATGGAGGCACTTTGGTGATTCTTCATGTTCATCATTACTATTGTATCTAAATGAATTATTTTAACACATTGGTTAAAAGTCTCTTGTCACAAAAATGTAATTACATTGAGAAGTATACCACATTACTTCATAATTACATTTCTTGTTTTACAAACATTGCCAAGCTGCTCATTAGTTTCTTGTTGTTGTGATTTTTGGTGTAATCAGTCATGGCAAAAAAATATTTGGGCTGGTAAAAAATCAGTGGCTGGTATATTCTATCATCTGCCTGTTACAGTGGCTGGTGGACCAAAATCAAAGTAAAACAAGACTTAGACGACATTTGTCAATGTCAAAAAACATTTAAACATTCACTATATTGACTGTCTGACTTTGACGTTCATACAGGAGAGAGACGTGACTATCATGGATCCTCTGGGGAGCCTCAACAACATCGTGAAGCTGACAAGGCAGAGAAGAGTCTCTCCACATCAGGACACCTCAAGAAACACCATCAGAGACCAACAGGAAAGAAACCTCACTGCTGCTCTGACTGTGGGAAACGTTTCAAGTCTTCATCAGAATTGAAAAAACACCAGCGAGTACACACAGGAGAGAAACCTTATAGCTGTAATCAATGTGGGAAGAGTTTTACTCAGTCAAGCCACCTGGTATCACACCAGAGAACACACACAGGAGAGAAGCCTTATAGCTGTGATCAGTGTGGCAAGAGTTTTACTCAGTCAAGTAGCCTGGTATCACACCAGAGAACACACACAGGAGAGCAGCCATATGGCTGTGATCAGTGTGGCAAGAGTTTTACTCAGTCAAGTAGCCTGGTATCACACCAGAGAACACACACAGGAGAGCAGCCTTATAGCTGTGATCAGTGTGGCAAGAGTTTTACTCAGTCAAGTAGCCTGGTATCACACCAGAGAACACACACTGGAGAGCAGCCATATAGCTGTGATCAGTGTGGCAAGGGTTTTACTCTGTCAACCAACCTGGTATCACACCAGAGAACACACACAGGACATCAGCCATATAGCTGTGATGTATGTGAGGATAGTTTTACTACATCAAGCCAGCTGGTAGTACACCAGCGAGTACACACAGGAGAGAAACCTTATAGCTGTAATCAGTGTGGGAAGAGTTTTACTCAGTCAAACAGCCTGAAATCACACCAGAGAACACACACAGGAGAGAAACCTTATAGCTGTGATCAATGTGACAAGAGATACTCTCATTCAAGTGGTCTGATTAAACATCAGAAAATACATGCAGGAGATCCACGGAGTGTGGAATGACCTCCAACACCAGACCTGGGTAGTAGAACACAGAGTGTGGAATGACCTCCAACACCAGACCTACAGTTGAAGTCGGAAGTTTGCATACACTTAGGTTGGAGTCATTAAAACTTGTTTTTCAACCACTCCATGAATTTCTTTTTAAGAAACTATATTTTTGGCAAGTCGGTTAGGACATGTACTTTGTGCATGATACAGGTAATTCTTCCAACAGTTGTTTACAGACAGATTATTTCACTTATAATTCACTGTATCACAATTCCACTGTGTCAGAAGTTTACATACACTAAGTTGACTGTGCCTTTAAACAGCTTGGAAAATTCCAGAAAATTATATCATGTCTTTAGAAGCTTCTGATAGGCTAATTGACATAATTTAAGTCAATTGGAGGTGTACCTGTGGATGTATTTCAAGGCCTACCTTCAAACTCAGTGCCCCCTTGCTTGACATCATGGGAAAATCAAAAGAAATCAGCCAAGACCTCAGAAAAAAGATTGTAGACCTCCACAAGTCTGGTTCATCCTTGGGAGCAATTTCCAAAGGCCTGAATATACCACATTCATCTGTACAAAGAATAGTACGGAAGTATAAACACCATGGGACCACGCAGCCATCGTACCGTTCAGGAGGAGACGCGTTCTGTCTCCTAGAGATGAACGTACTTTGGTGCGAAAAGTGCAAATCAATCCCAGAACAACAGCAAAGGACCTTGTGAAGATGCTGGAGGAAACAGGTACAGAAGTATCTATATCCACAGAAAAACTAATCCTATATTGACATAACCTGAAAGGCCGCTCAGCAAGGAAGAAGCCACTGCTCCAAAACCTCCATGAAAAAGCCATACTACGGTTTGCAACTGCACATAGGGACGAAGATTGTACATTTTGGAAAAATGTCATCTGGTCTGATTATACAAAAATAGAACTGTTTGTCCATAATGACCATCGTTATGTTTGGAAGAAAAAGGGGGATGCTTGCAAGCCGAAGAACACCATCCCAACCGTGAAGCACGGGGGTGGCAGCATCATGTTGTGTGGGTGCTTTGCTGCAGGAGGGACTGGTGCACTTCACAAAATAGATGGCATCATAAGAAAGGAAAATTATGTGGATATATTGAAGCAACATCTCAAGACATCAGCCAGGAAGTTAAAGCTTGGTCGCAAATGGGTTTTACAAATGGACAATGACTCCAAGCATACTTCCAAAGTTGTGGCAAAATGGCTTAAGGACAACAAAGTCTAGGTATTGGAGTGGCCATCACAAAGCCCTGACCTCAATCCTATAGAAAATTTGTGGGCAGAACTGAAAAAGCGTGTGCGAGCAAGGAGGCCTACAAACCTGACTCAGTTACACCAGCTCTGTCAGGAGGAATGGGTCAAAATCCACCCAACTTATTGTGGGAAGCTTGTGGAAGACTACCCGAAACGTTTGACCCAAGTTAAACAATTTAAAGGCAATGCTACCAAATACTAATTGAGTGTATGTAAACGTCTGACCCAATGGTAATGTGATGAAAAAAATAAAAGCTGAAATAAATAATTCTCTCTACTATTATTCTGACACTTCACATTCTTAAAATAAAGTGGTGATCCTATCTGACCTAAGACAGGGAATTTTTACTAGGATTTAAAGTCAGGAATTGAGAAAAACTGAGTTTAAATGTATTTGGCTAAGGTGTATGTAAACTTCCGACTTCAACTGTACCTCATCACCATATTGTTATTTATTGTTTTGGTCCTTTGCACCCCAGTATCTCTACTTGCACATCCATCTTCTGCACATTAATTGCTCAATTGTAATTACTTCGTCACTACGGCCTATTTATTGCCTTACCTCCCTAATCTTACCTCATTTGCACACACTGTATATAGACTTTTCTATTGTGTTATTGACTGTACGTTTGTTTATTCCATGTGTAACTCTGTGTTGTTGTTTGTGTCGCACTGCTTTGCTTTATCTTGGCCAGGTCGCAGTTGTAAATGAGAACTTGTTCTAAACTGGCCTACCTGGTTAAATAAAGGTGAACTAAAATTCAATTAAAAATATATAAATATGTAATAATATGCTTATAGGTAACCAGATATTTAATACAACTAGGTTTTTAAGTCTTTAAACATACTGTATCGTTACACTGGTGAGTAAAAACTCATACTTCCTACACCTTTAACTTGTCTGAAAATAAAATATACATTTTACTCAACTGCGTTACCCACTCCAGTCAGCAGATGGCGGTCTGGGAATTTAAGGTAATGCTGTTGGTGTGACGTATAATCTAGTGGACGAAACTCTTCTTTCAACAGTAGCAACAGTTAGTTAGCCACCTCGGTAGCTCGCTAGACAAAATAGCCGAACCAATAAAGCTCTTTAGACGCTTTCGTGTATATTAGCCACTGTGTTTAAAACCCACTACTGTCGTCTAGTTAGTTATCAGATTTAATTTCATATTTACGGTGTTGTTGTTATTGGTCAGCTAGCGGGCTGGATAAATTAGCATTAGCCTAGCTAACATCCCCGACCATGAGTTCACTGAGCTACTCTCCTGCTAAAGAAGAGGGTGTTAGCTCGACGGCGAAAGATGCACTGTGGCTGAACGTTGTCGTGAAAGAAGAGGAGGAAGAAGAGGATGTCTCAGTAAAACATGAAGTAGAGGGTGAGGCTGTTACAGTGAAAGAAGAAGAGGAAGACGCGTTCAGAGTGAAAGAGGAGGCTGGGGAGATGACTGTCACATCCATAAAGGAGGAAACTGG